>NC_031967.2:4532925-4832925 GCF_001858045.2 Oreochromis niloticus
TATGTTAACTTCACTTAAATTTCGTGGGGGTTAGTAGTAAAGTGGAGAATCAAACAGGATGACCTAATCATTATGACAGAGTTACAGGGATGCAGTTGAGTCTGAAGCAGGGATATTGTAGTTACACACTCTACATTTTCCAAATTCTTGGATGATTCTGAATAACATTCAAGGCGAATGTTAGAGAGATGAAATGATTCCCCACTATTCTAGAAAAAAAAGTCTTCCAAAGCATCTGGACCCAATGTTCAAGCACAGGTCAATCAGGACTGGACTAGGTCATTATAATACCCTGGCAAAGAAAACCCTAATCTTAGCCCAAACCCTAATCCTTAATTTATCCAATAAAGGACAAATGCCAGCTAGACTGTGACTTAATAAGCTTAGACTTGTATATTAACAAGAGATTAATTCTACTGTGGCAGTTAACACATAACATTGCTGTTCTGTACTTCAGCACTAGCAAATAACATTGTAGCTTAACAACAATATCCTGGCAATTCCCAATGAAATTTGGGAAATAAATTCACAGACTGAGGCCTTTGTAATAGACTGTTATCTAGCTAATCACTCAGATGTTCTGAGATGCACTTCTATATACTGGCAAAGTGTTGCCAGCCTCTCTGCCATAATAACAGAGACAAAGAATGCAAGCGTCCTTATAACTCTGGATAGTTCTGTAATTCTATTGGTAATTTCAGGGAAAAGACCCTATAAGTGAAAGTCAGTTTGACAACCTACTTTCACACTCAGGTCAAAAATTAAGTAGGACATTTCATTGGCTGTACCATATCCTCTCCATGCATGTCAAGACACGAACATGCTCTTCTATAGGATAAAGTGCTTCATTCATCCAAATACTTGCCCATTAGGCCCTTGATATTCAGCAGAACTAATAGGAGTGAGTAGGTACATCAGGCAGAAACTGTTTTTGACTTAGACCTTGACCACACTTTTTATCTGAGGCCAGCCAGTGCCCCCCTCACTCGTTACCATTTTAAAAGTAGTTTGAGATTGCCTCCATTCATTAATCGGCTCAGGTGGAGGAGAAGAGGGGAGGGCAATTACATGGACCTTTGCTTCTGCTTTCCTTGTGCTCTGTCCACACAAAAGACTTTTGCTGATTTTACTCTAACAACTTGGCCCACTCAGGTGGAGTGGAAGCGCATCTGGAGGCCAGATGAACCATGGGAGACAGTCGTGGAACTAATTTGATGTTGTTATTCTCGTCTCCTCTACATACGCTATGTGAAATGTTTTGAATGGTTAAAGAGGTTTGTGAATTTGTCTCTTATTCTTCAACTCCTTTATAATTATTGGTCATGTTTCAGAAATCACAGTAATGGACCACCTCTACTATTAAAATGTGAAAAAGGCATTTTAAGAAAAGCATCTACTGAAGCAGAGAAGAAAACTTTACAAAGAGCTCCAGTTTAACAGAAATATTCTGGACACTGCAAAATGAAAAGGGCATGGCATTTACTTTGTCACTTGATTTTTAGTTGTGGAATTATACAGATGCATTTGCTAATACGTGTATAACACAGGAAGCAGCTCCAGTACTTTTTTAATTCACCGTCTATAGAGTTTCAAAATGCACTCAAAGTGACACTTCTGAAAAACCTACTAGTGTCTCTCAGTTTTCTTTTCTTTCAGAGACCACGTTTCCTGAATCTTACTAACAAAGGTTAGGGTTTTGACTCTGTAAAATAATAGCAAACTCAGTCAAACTTGTCCTTGATTTGCTTCATGTTAGATCTGAGAGTCATTTGTATATATCTTTTGGAATCAAAATCTTTTCACCACTTTACTTTCTCTTTCTACCTGTTCCCCCATCATTTGGCAATTTCTTCTCCTCTTTGATGTCTATTTTTTTGTGGTTTCCATCTTCCCTTTTTGATCTCTAGTCTTGCTTAAGTCTCTGCAGTTTTCTTCTTCTTTTCAAGCTTCCTCTGTTCTTCCATATTTGAACAATTGCTATAATTGGGCTCTGATCAAATTGGCAGCCTGTTATCCAAGGAAGAGACTGGAACAGTTTAGGGTTGGCGATGTTCACACAAATGCACGTGCGCATCCTGCCCCCATTCTCTTAAATTATGGGGTGCACGCACAACAGTGGCTATCTTTGGTAACACATATTACTGTAATTCCACTGCAATCTCAAGAGGGTATCATCAAGACACATTTTAAAAATATATTCCCGAACAACAATTATTTGTCCATTCAAATAAATATTTCTGCACATGGAATTGTGAAAATAATGTTGCCAGTTAAGAACCTAAAAGATTGACTGACTGTGCTATCCCACAACTAATTGGAGCTAACAGCACAGAGTGAGCTCAGTTCCTTAGATGTGTGATAATCCACTGTTGGGAGCCCAAGGCCTTTGGGACTGAGACAGAAAGTAGCGGGGGTGGGAGAAGAAGCGATAAGAGAAGTATAGGATATAGTGGGTGAAGGGAAGATAAAAGAAAATGGCACAAAACCAAAAGACAAAGAAAAGAGCTGAAAAGGGAAAACTGTTGAGAATGGGTAAGTAGGAAAAAGGGCATCACATGAAGCAAGAAAAGACAAGATTTAGAGTCAGAGAACAACAAGATGAAGAGAAAGGGAACAGACTCACAATGGATAGCACAGGGAAGAAAAGCTAAAGAGGCATTAGAAATAAAATAGGACACTGTCATTGGTTGTCTGAGGGCTCTAATGGTGACAGTAAGTGATGAAGCTGAGGGACTGAGATGAGCTTTCTGGCCCTAAAATCTGTTCAACAATTTGAACAGGTTACTGGGGACGATGTGATTGGGACCAAGAACCTAGCTTAACTTGTCCCTAGGTAGTCAGCCCCTGTCCTGAAAGGTAAAACCAACTGGCCTTATCTAGCTGTGTACTGTCAATCTCTAAGGCAAGCAAAGAAACAAGAAGGTGGACATGTTCTCAGGCTTTTACTAACTACTAAGGATGGGAATAGAGAACCGGTTCTTGTAGAAAATTCCTAAATTCCCAGTAGTTCAACTCCTTGGAACCGTTAGTCTGCTCGCCCATTGCTTACACCACAGCTGATTTCAGTTTGTGTGCAGGAAAAGGAAAATAGTGGCACAGTCTGCAGCATAGATATGGATTACTTTTATTTGTTTTACTGTACAAAAGGATGAGACAGTGCAGCACAGACTCCTGGACAGGAATAACTGCTTTATGCTGCTAATACTATTTAGGCATTAGGTATTTTTTATCAGTTCCCATCCTTACTAACTACCAAATAAGTATTAACACCTTTTATGTCTTCTGTTTTCTCTAATCTGATCCAGCATGGAAAAGGTCCTTTCTTTATTTCTGTATTTAGATTCAGACTACAGCGTCACAAGTAGGTGTTTGTGTACAATAGTCTCATGCCCTTTCGGTATCCTTTGAGTAAATGTCCAGCAGCTGCGCAGTGCAAGAGAGTTTGAAAGTTGTGCTGTTAAAATATCTCATCTGATTCCAGTGCCTGCAATATTACACAACGGTCAAACATAGCCTTTAAAATATGGATTCTGAAACATGATTACAGCTTTTCTATGCCAGACAGTTTGTCAAATTCATATGGCAAAGACTTTAATATTATTCACCTATTTAGCTCTATCAACTGAAAATAGTATCACTCTGGTCACATGGTGTTTGCCCATTGTTCTGATTGGTACTGTAAATAAGTACATTAGCGTGTGTTTGCATGTATATGATAGGAACATAGATGGGATCTAACATAAATAAATAACTGATTTATAGCAAGACTAGATTGGGATTTTATTTCTTGGATTTGTTATTGCAAGCAAATTCTTCCAAATATTTTTCAATTTTTCTTTTTATTTTGTAAACAAACAACATTAATTGTAGAACATTTAGAAATCAATCCAAAAGAAGACAGAGTTTTGCAAAATCTGCTCAAACTGCTAAAATACAAAAGCACTTAACAGCTACAAGTAGGAGAAATTAATTGTGTTTTTTTCCCTCACACCAGTTCTCTAGACTTCACTTTCTTCCCTTCTGCAGCTGTTACATGCTCACAATTGCAGCTTCTTCTTGCCAAACTTTGAATCAGACTTTTCAGAACCAAAAGAGCAAATGATGTAGCAAACACAGTTTTATCCCACAATATTGGTGTGAAGCAAGCATTGTTCAGATAGATTGCCAGATAGGGCACAAAATGAGAAATCAATTTTCTATTAGCAGCTTCTACAATATAATAAGTGTTCTGCTGCAAACACTGGAAGCCTCAGAAATCCATATAAAATAAATGAATAACAATCTTTCTGACTAACACGAAGTGGACCAAATAATCACAAACTTGGGGTAAAATGTTCCTTCAATATTAACAGTACATTACCATCATATTCACCTGACATGCAAGTGCTTTTGAATATAGAAATAGCGATGATCTGTGATTTTTCTCTTTCGTGGAGAGTATTGCAGAAAGAGAAACTGGTGGTGTTCCATCTGAAAGAAGCCCCAACATGTTTGTGATGTTTCTTTATGAAGCCTTGAGTTGAGAGTTTTCTCGGTATGAGTGGGAATAATCTAGTGGTTAATGACTTCCCATTGGTATTAATGTCCAGTTGTGTTGTTTAAACATTAATACAACCAGTTCCTGTCCTGTAACTATACAGTTTAAGGAAAGTCATGTCTCCAAAACCAGATCTGTCTCTTAAAAAATAATAAAGTCAAAAATGCTCAAAATCTCGTTTAATCATAGCAACATTTTCTGAGTTTATTTCTGAGTTTATTTAATGTAAACTAAGATTGTATTTAATTTCAATTAAACTAGCGCTCTTTTAATAACGTTTTTGATATTAACTATATGTTACTTATAATAAGTAATAAGTTAGTTGAACTCACTCTTCTTATCCAATCCAACTTTATTTATAAAGCACAGGGCCAACAGTAAATAAGTTAAAAACAATAGAATAAAGCAAAACAGCAAAAAATAAAACACATAATACATAAAAATTAAAAATTAAAACAGCCCTAAATTAAAAAACAAGATAAAACAGCATAGAATCAACTAAAACAACTAAAATAAAAATAAAACTAAAACCAACATCTCGCAACGTGTCAGAGAAGAGGCCTGTCTAATCTCTAAAGGCAGATCGTTCCACAGTTTCTCCTCTATGTTTACGCTCAGTCCTGGGTACATTCAGGAACAGCTGATCAGCTGACCTGAGAGAGCAGGTAGGCAGCTCAGAGAAATAAGATGGGGCTAGGCCATGGAGAGCTTTAAAAGCAAATAAAAGAATTTAAAAATGAATCTTAAAAGGAATGGGCAGCCAGTGAAGTGAAGCTACAATAGGGGAAATGCGCTCAAACTTTCGACGAAAGACGAGCTGCAGCATTTTGTTCTCTGTGTAGATGAGCAATGTATGAAGCACTGATCCCTGCATAAAGTGCATTACGGTAATCCAGTCGAGTGCTTAAGGTTATTAAGCTAACCTTACTTTCTGAGAGAATGAGACTGCTAATGTTATCTTATCAAATGTTACAGGGCACAAAAATAAATACTCTTTAAAAACATTGAGAAATCACTTAACATATCAAGATCTTTTATACTAAAATGGTTTTAATGACGTACATAATGTAATTTGTGGTCAACAAAATCTAACAAAAATTATAATTTTTTTGAGGGATGGATTCAAAAGCACAGCTTTTGGGGCCGTATATTTTAATACTTAACCTTTCAGCCTATATTTGTCTGCAGCTGTGTGTTCTTTGTGTCTACCCTGGCTACCTTTGCTGTCATGGTGGGATCAACAGAGGCTCCTATCCTGACTCGAGCTTCTTCCCTTTCAGCTGATACAGCTGCTTGGCACAGCTGAACAGATGTCACTTCAGTATTATCATAATCCCCATCCCTGTCCCTCTCTCTCGCCCCATCCTCCTGCGTTCTTCGTGTTGCTTTTTGGCAGTTGTTTTTGCTGTGTCATGCACACCCATTACCAGCTCTTTTGTTCCACTCCTTTGCTTCGCTTTATACAAGTAAGCACATCTTGTATCCAACACTGAAGTCATCAGCCTAAAACCCCCAATCATTAACAAATTAAGCTATTAACGATTGACTGTTGCTTGAGATTGTTTTTTTAATGACAGTTAAAGTTGATCTGGGTTAGCGGTGCATTGTGGAACTCGTATTGAATGCAACATTAAACACAGTGGAAATACTTTCAGGGCCTAATTCGAGCAAATGTATTCTTGGAGCTACTCTAATTACATGAAGGAGATACATTATTAATCCACGTACATTATTATACATAGTGTTTTCCCTGTTCCCAGCTACTGGGGTTCAAGCACAGTTTATCCTGAGTGATTTGCGTAAACCTTCATGTGTAAATGAGCTTACAGAAATGGCAGCAATTTGTAACTTGGATGTTATTTAGCATGTTTACAGTTCTGCTGATTCTTGAGGAGGCTGCAGGCCTTTACTGCGACATTTTTCCACCTTGTCATTAGGTACCGTTAATGTTATTTCATAGGCCAGTGTTTACTCCCCTGGAAATGAACAGGGTTATTACCGTACCACCAGTCAAACCCAGAGGGATATATTATGGAAATTACAAAACTGAATAGAAATAGCTTATCAACATAAACAGTTGGCTGAGAAAAAGCACAGTTTAAAAAGAAACAAATCTTGCCTGAACTGAAAAATAATCAGAGTTAACTGTAAGCGTCTAAACCCAGACTTTCTCCAAACTGGTCACAAGGTTTTTGCCAAGCATTTGATGCAAGTCACCCAAATCAATATGGGAGTATGCTAATTACATTTAGCATGCATTACTAGAGGTAGAGCAGAAGCAAAGATATCAGTGGAGGTATAGATGTAACACAGGGCTTATATTTCACTATTATTACAATAGTGATACAAGTAGCAACCATATAGTCACATTTAAAATACTATTTTTTTCACTACATTCTACACATGTGTAGTGTGAACCATCTGACAGGAAATGATTCCACACAGAGTTGTTTAATGGACTACATGCAACATCTGTAGAATATCAGTCAGTTGTTATTTGGCTCTTGACAACAATTCTAGTGAAAAATTATAATAATGTTCAGATTAACAGACATTCAGATGATTCAAATAAGTTTACAAGTCTACAGCTTGTTTGCTTGTTAAAGTCATCAAGCAAGATTAGAAATGTTTACACCAGTGACTGTATAATCCCGCTGTATAGAAATGAAGCCAAATTTTCCCACTTGTGGGGGCTGCAGTCTTGCATTTTTGGAGCCAGAGTGTGTGCAGAAGTGACTTGGGGTGGAGTTGCTGCTTTGAGCTCCCGCCTACAAGCCTCCCTTTTCTTTTTATGTAGTCCGACTGCTCCAGTTTTAATAATCTCTGCTGATGGTTTTAATCGTTAAATTAAGCTAAACACAACCGCACTGCTATATTTAAAAAAGGCAGACAGCATTGTCTACAGTTATTGGTCCACACATTTTACTCTCATGGTGGTATCAACAATATTTTCTGCTAGGGTGATGTCAGCCACTAAGAAGCCCTACTTCATATTGTGAAGGAGCAGCTGCAAACCAAGTACAGCTCCACAACACTGGTAGCAAACCCGTATGAGAAGAGTGATGCTGGTGCAACAACTCACTTTTAGTTCAGCGAAAGCTGCCACTCCAAGGCAAAGCTTGCTGTTTGCTGTGTGGTGGAAAATGTGCTACCAGTATCAACGCACTACACAATAAGGTAAAGCCAATATTCGAAGAGGTAAATGTGCAGTAGGTACCAGATCATCTAAATATATGTTTTTTCTAGTCTGGTTATTCGAATTTTCTCCTTGAAAAGATTTCAGTTGATCCAAAATCCCACAGGAAGAGTACTAACAGGAACTAGGAAGAGAGATCATATTTCTCCCATATTAGCTTCTCTTCCTTATCCCCGTTAAGTCCCAAATGTTCAGGTCCCATCTTGAAGGCCTATCGTACCATACTACCTCAGAAGTATGATCCTTTCAAAAGTAGACTGAGTGCTTCTCTTGTGTAATCAGTTCCCATTTGGTTTCAGGAGATAGACACCCCCTCTACTTGTAAGATTAAGCTTTGAAGTTTTCCTAGCTGTATAGTTAGGAATGGATCAGTTTAGTCTGGGCAGTCCAATAGTTCTGTTACTAGATATAGGATAGTAGGAGATTTCTCATTATGCACACCTTCAAACACCCTTGTGTGCATATGCCACTATTCTATACTGAGTTTCATGTCTCTATGCTCCTTTTCCTGTCATCTCTTTCCCCTGAAGACCCAACAAATGACTGCCCATCAGTGAGCCCTGTTTCACCTGAGATCTCTCATTAGAGAGATCCATGATTCTGAACTGGATAAACAATTAAGAAAAGGGATGTCATGGATGTATCACAAGGCCATTTCTGCTCATAAGGAGTGCTTTTTTCTAGAATTTCTAATTGGATTTATTAATGTTTAGTAGTTGATTATATATACTATTGGCACAAAGGATGAATTTCAGTAATGGGGGATTTTGTCCAGATTTGACTGAATTATGAGATGAAGACAGTAAACGTGGATCCCTGCCACATCTGGTAGCTGTACCAGTATGTGAGTGTAGTAACAGCAGTAACACTGGAAGTTTAAATAGTGTTTATGGCAATGCCAGTACAGCTATACCTACTTGCTGCTTTTATACAATTTGAAATCCTTTTAATTTATGTGAATTTTTTTTATTTTGTATAGAATTGAAGTAATTGATTATTGGCATAAATACCTGAAAAAAAAACCTGTTTTATTTTGGCACCAGAGTTAAACAGGAAGCAAGCAGTAATATTTAAACAGGGAAACAGAACTAAACTAAACATAGCAGCATGACAGAAGGAGAAAACAGGAACGCTGAGCAAATGTATTGTATGAGACTGAAAACACTGAGCAAACATTAAGTGGAAATATTAACAATAATCACACTAAGAATCAAATTGAAGATATCTAATAATAAACAGAACTTGAAAAGGTAAAGGCATAAACACTGGGTCAAAGGCCCGGGGCCATGACAAGGGCTATGTAAATACATTAGGACTAACATGCTTTGTGCAACCAAACAGCGCATTAACATGACTAATTGAGTTTGGTGCTTTTTGGCCATGAAGCTTCATTACTCTTCAGCTGAAGCAAGACATGACGTCTCAACACTGACCTCAGTGAGATCATCCAGTCTCTCTCTCTCTCTCTGTCTCCCTCTCTTTCACTCCATCATCACCGATGGTAGGGACATTAATTAGGTTTAGCTGGGGTTAAAACAGTACAATAATGAATTATTTCTTTCATTCTGCCGACCTGTAACTCTACCTTACAGATGCTTCTTAACTTTCGGCAATGATTTAAAAAACCTCATAAACACATATTTTATTCACAGTACAATACAGACAATCATTTAAAAGGCTGCTGTCTTGTTTAAATTTCATTTTTTATTATGTAAAGATTTGAGGGTAGCTTTGACACAACCATGAAAGTGCTTACTTTGGAAAAAATGCTGTGGCTTGGTTTTTAGTAAGAGACAGAACAGAGGAACAGAGGTCTTTTAAAGTCAGGAAAAAGTTTGTGGATTTGTGAGCTCTCTAATCACATGGAAGAGCAGTCTGGGACTTTCACAGGGCATTACACACAGTTTACAACAACAACAGTAAAATAAAATTGGGGGAATAGGTAATGTGGTGACAGCTACTGCCATTAGCTATTCTGGAAACAAACACACTTTTCATTATCAGCAGAAAATTCAGTAGTGGCTACATATTGTGTACCAAGACAAAAAAAGAAAGGGATGTCTGAATATGTCACCAGTTTTGTTTTCCATACACATTATGAATTATACTCACAATCTGAAATAGCAGAAGGCACCCTGTATTCTTACAGTCTTCTTGGAATAAGAAAAAACACCCACAAAAAACACCTGTGAGGTTTTGTCTCTGCAGCCTCACTCACTCTTTGGCATTTAGGATGCTTCTCGAAGAGGCTCACCTCCATCGTTAAAAGAGTCTTAAAAGAGGCCATGTTTAGCCACAACCCCACACCCTGGCTGCTGTCGCATGCTATCAGAACTTTCTGTCACTTTGACACACACACACACACACACACACACACACACTTTCCATTCATCCTCTCCAGTCCCCCTTCATCTCCATCATCTCCCCAAGGGGAAGACCCAGAGTTCTGGTCCTACTTCAATGTCCTGTCACACTTCATTTAGCCTCAAAGGAGAAGGAGGAATGGAGAGTGATGTGGGTGCAGCTTCTAATATATACATTACAGCAGCACACAAGTGTAGTAGTACACGTACTTTGTGCACCAGTACACGCAAACAAGGTCCGAAGCTCTTTCTGCTACTGTAAGCACTTTACTAAACTGTTCAGACAGCTGAAATTCACTCACATG
Source organism: Oreochromis niloticus (assembly GCF_001858045.2). Classification (NCBI taxonomy): domain Eukaryota; kingdom Metazoa; phylum Chordata; class Actinopteri; order Cichliformes; family Cichlidae; genus Oreochromis; species Oreochromis niloticus. The sequence goes on from NC_031967.2 coordinate 4,543,327, forward strand.
TTTTAGGTTTTCCTTGCTCTTCTCTTACTTACTGTTCTTTCTCATTGTTCCATCTTTTTTTTTGTATTTTCCAATTCAGGCCATGGCCACCCAGCTATAGAATGAGGTCAGAGCAAGTGTTAAAGTCTAAACAAGTAGAAACACCCTTGCTGCTTCACCCATTGAGAGGTAAAAATGTACTCTGACACATGGCTGAGCCATGCTGTCTGTCAAACCTCTATGAAAACAGGGACCTTCAGCAGTAGCTGAAAGAGCTTTGAGGCCTTGCAAACCTTTGTTCACAGGCCAAGTCTGTGAAGTAAGCAAGAAAATCATTAGGAAAACCATATGAGATGTGTTGTAAACCAAGTCTTGGCCAAGGGCTGATACAAGCCAATGAAGCCACTGAATACTTTCCAGGTTACACTGTACACTATACAGTTGCCCACTGTTCAGCACACCCAAGGTGGCACTGCATCCCTGCCAACAAAAACCTGGACTCTCCATGCTTAAAGCATGGAAATATGGCTATGGAATCACTAGCATCACTGCTCATTCTGCAGCTTTTGTTTCTAAGGTTGTTTAGTGTGTTCTTGTTAATGAGAACAGATGTGATGAAGCAGATGTGGGAGCCCATTTTCATCCCCAGGGTATCAAAAACTGCTGTTTTGTCAGAGCTGCTAGCATCTAGCATACCAAAAAATTGTGCTTTGAGATTGCTGTGTCAATATTGGAAATAACTAATCTCACCCCAGAGTTTTCGCACATAGAAGTTGTGTAAAGACCCATTACGGCAATGATTTAAAAAATCTCATAAACACATATTTTATTCACAGTACAATACAGAAAACATATTAAATTATTAAACTGAGAAAATTACCACTTTCAGAAAAATATTAGTTCATTTTGAATTTGATGACAGCAACACAGACAGATGGATGTTTACCATTGTGTAGAATCTCTTTTTCTTTTAATAGAAGAAATTTAAAGGCCAGTCACTTTCTTTCCAAGCTCTGTAGACTACTGGATGACTAAGAACCTGCACAGACATAAAGGGTATTTTGTTCATATCCATGCATGAGTCATCCAAAGAATGAGAATGGATGTCCAAATAATGTATTGGGTAGACACACAAAAGGTGATTTCACCCAGAAAAACACTGCTTTCACGACTTGAACTAGCTGAAGAGAGTGCACAGGCCAAAGAAGTTACGAGAACTGTCCAAGTTTATATAAGCATTTCACAGAGGCTGCTCTATCTCTAGGTCCTACGGAAGAGGATTAGGAAAAGAAAAAGTGGACATCTTTTTTTTTTTCCTTTTCCAAAATTCTGACTTTAATTTTATAATTCTGAGAAAAAAGTCAGAATTCTGACATTAAAGTCACAGTTCTGGGATTAAAGTTAGAATTCAGAGAAAAAAAGAATTAAAAAAAAAGAATTCTGAGAAAAAAGGCAGAATTCTGGGATTAAAGTAAGAATTCTGAGAAAAAAAGAATTTTGAAAAAAAAAGTCAGAATTCTGAGGTTAATCTTAGAATTCTCAGAAAAAAGTCACTGGAATTTTTTTTTTCGGCGGCCCTAATCCTCTTACATAAGGTCAATGATGAGAACGCAACATCTATCCCAAATTTTTACATTTAAAAGACAAATCCATTTTGGTGATTCCAAAATAAAGTCACTCTATCCTGGCTGGGAAGTTCGAAAAAATAAGTATACAGTATGCAAACTGTGTGCAAATTGTGTCCAAACATAATCTCCAACTAACAGCAAGCCACAAGTGAAATGGCTCAGCTGCCTCAGCTTTCAGATAAGAGGAAAATCTCCCTGAAGAACTGAATGATTACCTGAAGCAAGCCAGTGAAAAGCAGGTAAAAGAAATTGGCAAAACAAACAGTATATCCAAAGATTTTGAGTGTACCCCCAAAATAAGTGTTAAAGAACACTCAACAGTTTGCTAAAGCATTCATCCATGTTTCTATCCAAACACAAGTACAAAGAAGATGAAATGTCTCTTTAAGACAAGTAGTTTATTTGAGTCAAACAGGCTTGCGTAGTCAGATAATTTAATTTATACCAAAAACACTCAATCACTCAATTGTAATGCTGTTACCGTGTAATTTTTGCAGTGCAGAGTACACTCAACTCCTTGCCAATCGTCTGTAAATGCTTAGTCTAGCCAGAGCTAAGGTAGCAATATCAAGGCCACTGAAAAAATAAAATGGAATGCAGCACAGGCAAGCGCTCACACTCTCACACATACCAACAACTCAGTCCAACTGCATTCTACACATGTCATGTTGCTCTCACTGGTTCCTGCACACAAACCACATGGCTGCATGACATTACGACAACTTCAAACCCCGCACGAGCCGAGAGGTGAACACCAGATGCTCGTGCTCTTTCACTGGTGTGGGAAATGTCAGCTGTGCAGATGGTGGAAGGTTTTTTATTTCTTGGGGTCCGGTTGTGACCTGTCCCCGTGGTGCGGTGCACAACATCTCATCCATAAACATAGCGGTAGGCGGTGGGTGTTGTGTTCAGCCTGCCAGACTGCAGATGAGATGCCAAGCTACTGTACAGTGCTTTTTATTATTCATCTCAGGAAGCACTCTTTGTTTTGAAGCCACACAGATGTAGAAAATAATAAAAAGTGGAAAATGAATCCATCCATACAAAAAAAAAATGCCCTTCATTTAACAGCACTTCATGTAAATGCATTCTTTATTGCACAAAATCTTTTTTCCCCATTCTTGATTAGTTTCACTTTTGTCTGTTCTTGGGGAAAAAAAACACCTGGAGTGGAAATATTCAAGGACATCTCCAGCACACATTTCCTCTCCTGTTGTTAGCTGCTCTTTGTTCTCACACAGGCTAGGAGATGTCACTGTGGGCATGTATTGTGTGCATGCATTCAGTCGTCACTACCAGCATGATGTTTTAAACAAATTTAATGTAATACAAGTTGTTGTGGTTAATAAAAAGGTGACTAAATTTAAAGGTCTGTAGTAGGTCTAGTATTATTTAGTCAACAAAGGAACACATAGAAAAAGCTTTAACACCTCCATCATTAATCACTGTGTGACTGTATCTATATTTCTTATGTTGCATTATACCTGCATGATAAGAATGACTGCCTGTCTCTGTGATAAATGACTGAATAATCACCATGACTGAATCACAATCTACCCGAACACTGAAATTCCTTCTGCTATTGTTTTCTATTTTAATTCTAATTTGAAATTAGGCCTAAACGGTCTGAGCAGCACTACTTCCTGATCTCCAAAAGTTGAATCTGTTCATCTGGACGTAGCGTTTGGTGGGAGAAATGTTTCGTCACTCATCCAAGTGACTTCTTCAGTCTCAGCTGACTGCAGGTCAGGAACAATGGGCTGTGAGGTCATGACCTCACAGCCCATTGTTCCTTCAGTGGGCTGGTTTCAGTCATTATGCAAATGTACTGTTTATAAGGTTTGGGGAAACCTGCAGTCAGCTGAGACTGAAGAAGTCACTTGGATGAGTGACGAAACGTTTCTCCCACCAAACGCTACGTCCAGATGAACAGATTCAACTTTTGGAGATTTACTTTCCTGGATGATTGAGAATGCATCAAGACTACGTCCTGATATTGACGAAGGAATGTAATGAACAAACTAACAGTATAATAAAGTAACAAAGCTGAGCTGAATAAAAACACTGAAAAGTAATGCAAGCAGATCAGAGAATAATGCTGTATTGGTGTTTTTTTTTGTTTTTAAATTTCATTTCTCATCAGTTCTTCTGTTAAACAGATAAGATAAGTGCAAATACTATTATATAAACTATTTAAATAAAAATTACTGTAATTCCAGAGTATTTTTTATAATAAAGCATGATTGTGGCCGGCCAGTGAAAAAGTTTCTCATTAAAAGGGCCATGAAGGAATGTATTTATATAGTATTATAGAGTAATATCTATATTAAGCTCCGACTTTCTCTCCCATAGAGCCTTTTGTTCCCTCTGTATCTCCTCTCTTCCCTTTCCCCTCACCTCTAACTGGGCTCGGCAGATGGATGCCCATTCCAGAGCCTGGTTCGACTGTGTTTTTTTTCCTGTGTAAAGCTGTTTGCAGGAAGATGTCTGATAGCTGGGATTTATTTCTAATATTGTAGGGTATAAAACACCCAGAGCGCTCTGTTGTTGTGAACTGGTGTTATATAAATTAAAAAGAATTCAAGTGAATTGAATTTAGTTTAATTAAAGTGATTGGAATGAAGTGAAGTGATATGTTGCAAGCAAATATCCTTACAAGCCGCATTCACCCAATCCAACACACATTCATAAAGTAATTTATTCTGTAGCTTTAAATGCAATTTGCCTATCACTCTCAGAAGAATGAATGCGCTGGGGGCAATATTGAGTACTGTGTCTTGACCAAAGACAGTTTGATGTGCGGACTAGAAGCTGGGGATTGAATGGCTGCAGCATTTCAGTTTGTTAATGTAAATGAAGTGAAACTGAATCCCAGCTCTGTGCACTGGAATGACAATAAAACAGACTGACCAGGTCGAATTACACTGTCCCGTGGGCAACAACATGTGATGTGCCAAGAGAGGGCTAGTTTACTTCACCAGGGTTTAGGTAAGGTATGTGTTCCAAACCTGTGGAATCGCAGTGAGCTTATTTTGATGCCTTTTTCATAGCATAGAAGACCAAAAGACATGGTGGTGGTTTGTTTAAGGACTGTATTTGAATACAACTAGATCACAATGTGAGGAGTGAAGGACCTACAGCAGATTATTTATTAGTGACTTTGGAAAGGATGACTTTATAAAAAGCTGTGGTGGGATAAATCCATGGCAGGCTCAAAAGGCTGTTATTAATGATGTTGCTGCTTCAGTAAAAAATGTTTTATTACACAGCAATTTGTATTAGACTGCCAGCTATTGATTATCATCAGACATTACAAGGTCAAACCTCTTGGGATTTACATAAGCTCTGAATTTACATTGATATCTGGAGTATATTCATGAGTTATTGTGGAAAAGTTTGAAGGAAACTAAAGAAGGAAATCAAGCAAATCTTTTGATTTGGGGGCAAATACTTCTGCATGTGGGAGGACTGGAATTGTTACATGGGTTGCTATTTCATTAACACTGACTTAGACCTAGAATGCAAATCTTTTTTAGCAAAACTGCCTCTGCCGTAATAATAGTCACATTTCAAAGGTATTGCAGAGCCTTTTTTTAAGCATAGTTGAGAAGACGGGAAAGCTGGGAGAGAGTGGCGTAATGACACACAGGAAATGGCCCAGGCTTCTTCAGTAGCATTATAGAAAATTGGAGGCCTGCTCAACCAAGTGAGCTATCCGAGCGAACATACCCATGCAAGACCACAGTGCGTAACTGTGGGTAAACTGAACTGTACTACACTGTGGGGCACAGCTGGGACCTGAGTAGGGCAGCCCATACAAAGAGTGTGGACATGCTGTAGGCACACTGCAGCCCACAATGGGCCCCACATTGTAGGGGTTAGGGTTCGGATGCCACTCTGTAACTCTGGCAAGGAAGGAGCAGCTAGCAGGTCCAGCGGGCCTGTGGTGTAGAGGTTAGCCCGACAACTAGAACTACAGACCTTTATTTGGCGTTAAGAGAACAAGCCAGGTCTCCACGGCTCTACCCTATATAAACATACATGTGCCGAGGCTAGGTAGTCGCCGGCGCCAGCCCGTGGTAGGGTTCAATGATAAGGCTGTAACGGCTGCCACTGCACGCACACTAGGAGACTCCTAGTGTCTCCAACTACTACAATAATAGGAAGACACCCCCTAGCAGTGCTATACCATAATAAGGGTTGTTACAACATGCAGTCGGGCTCTGCTTAGTATGGACAGCCCACAGTCAGCTCACTCTATGGGCTACAACATAGAATGGGCTCTGGATTTAAGTACCAGGGCCAACATGCCTAAGAAGTATATTTGGTACCCCCCCAGACACCCCCCGCCCCCTTCAAATGTTTTATTAAAAAAAATAAGAAACACCAACCATAACGCAGTGAAAAAACTTTTTCTGTGTGTCGGTATTAAAAGTATTGTTGTATCAATAATCCAACCAGGAGTTCAGTGCAACACCACACATAGCAGTTTTAAAAAGCTGTTGAAAAGAAAAACTCAAGAAAAAGCTCATCAATTATGTCTGCTTCCCCCATCAAGAATTTCCAGTTGCAAGCACACATGGCCTTCATTACCACCATACTAAAGAGGTTAGCTGTCAGCCCTCAAAGTAATTCAACAGAAGGTAGAAAAGTTTTGTGACAACCTATTTGTGTATACAGTAGACACCTTCATATTCATGAGATCAAATCAAGGACAGTGGGGATTACATATTGAATGCAAACATCAAGCTTTCTATGGACACCATGTCCCTGCAGTGCAACATGAAAAGGAATACATTTACATTTACAGCAACAAAGACTTCTGTCTGCATATTGTCTTATAATATTACCGAGACAAAGAAGGGAGAAAGAACAGAAGAGAAACCAAGGCAGAAATAACAGGATTTAAAAGATGTGGTGTGGGAGGTAAAGTCCATGACCAAAGAGAAAACAATAATACGTAGAAGGAATAAGGAGTTATTGCTGGTTGTAATGTGAACACACAAACATTACTTTATGCTGAAAAGCAATTTTATTTTTAAATGTTCATCTTTTATTGTTCTTTACCTCAACGTTGATGGAGCGTGGCTGACCGAGTTGAAATTGAATTGACAGAAGCAAAAAACTGTGGAGGATGAAAAAGTAAACTGGCGAGCAGCTACAGAGGCAAATGAAAAGTGACTGTGAAATTCAGGGAGACAGAAGGATGCGCTAACAAGACATGACACAAATGACAGTGGCCAAATGCACAAGTGCAGAGTTTGATATAAACCCTTGTTTTTGCTGTAGCTTCTCAAACCTGTCACTTTAACTTCTCAGCAGCAAATTCTGTGTAATATGGGCACCAAAAGCAACAGCCACACTGGACTGTGTTTTCTGATATATCCACTCTCTGAGCAGAATAACAAAGAGGTAAACTCTGACTCTGCCTGGTTTGTAACCCAGTGCCCCATCGCCAGTCAGACACCAGCCTCCCACAACATGCTCTGGTCCTGGTCCAGGTTCAGGTGATGCCCTCTGCCTGCAGAGTGCTGCTTGAGCTTCTTAACACTTCACCTCAACCGACTGGCTTCACACACAGCTTCTGATATTTAAGCTCACTGGTAGAGGTGAGGTTTGCTACAGGTGGTGGTGGAAGCGAAGAACACAATGCAGGTGCTTCGAGGTGCAGGTCGCATGATACGACACAGCGATTTGCCGCTCTATGAATCATTTACAACTATGGATAGTTAGCACAGCATGATGTGCAGCGGTCTTGCTGCTATGAAAGAGTATGTTGTGCCAGTACTAATGTCTATCAGGAGGAAGCCTACTACTCTGACTGTACCACAGCTGCTGCCTGAGCTAACAGCACAGAACCTCTTTTATTTACCTTAAAATGGAAAGTACATCACTTCCTGTGTGCCAGTCACAGAAAAGACATCTGGTGTAAAAGCTTCATGAACTGGGACACCACTTTCATGTTATTTCATTGTAGCATAGAGAATGACATAAAGGACTTCATTCAAATGAAAATGTCACAGATGATTACTTTCAAAAGGAGCTTTACAGGAGGAGACATTCGAAAAAGATGACAGATTTGGTGCCGAAGTAATTAAATAAAATGAAAAAAAAAAGATTTTCATAGGAAAAAACAAAAAGGACAGTAATAAAATTTTAAACCATGGGAATAACAAATAAGTAGAAAAGTAATGCCTAAAATATATAGTTATTGTAAGTTTTTAGGATACATAATAATCCTACACACTTTTAGCATGAAGTCCAAATATTGATTTGTATCACTTCCAATACGTACACACATTGTTTTGCATCTTTAAGAGTTTCTGCTAACTTGGCAGCACAGTGCACATTCTAGTTATAATAGATAAGTGAAGACTTGTCTGAGCAGACAGTTGGTTGAACAACACGTGTAAATGACTACTGGTGATCAGATGATATTACTTTTAATACCACCTAAGGTAGCAATAGCACTAAGTTGGTGAAAGACTAAGATCATTTTCAGTTTTCTTGAGTATTGGGACTATAAGCTAAACATTCAAGCCAAAGAGTTTCTCTCCTAAAGGATATGCTGTTGTCAAACTCTGCCTGCTTGCTCACTGACAACAGTGTTGCATGGGAGCATGCAAAACTGTTTCAAGACTCCTGCCTCTGAGACCTTGTTTCAGTTTAGCTGAAATGAGCTTGCAATTACAAATTATTGGCCTGAGGTAAGGAGTGAGAGATGGTTGCACGGGTGTATCACGGGCCGTCCGAAAGCAGCGATTCTCTGGCGTCAGCACAGCAGCACCGGTCCAAACCTCAGATGATTATTTCATCTCTCCTCGTGTTTTTTGGTTCTGCAAACATCCTGCCGTCCTGGCTTTGGGCGTATTTCTTGTCAGAAAAGGGGAGTAGGAGGTTTTGAGATGGGGGGGGGTGAAAGGGTAGCAACACACAGCAGGTGATGTGTGGGAGTAGGAGGAGGGCAATATCATGATATAAAAAGAAGTGATGATTGAGAAAACAGATCATAGATAAAAAATGAAACAGTGTCTTTGTGAAGCTTTAGGCTTCAGGATAAGAGGGGAAAATTTGATGGGGAGGGTTAAAATGGAATGGGAAGGAGGAGTATACTGGGAAAGACCAGTGCATTTGCATGTCCCTTGGTGGAGGCCCTCTCCCCTCTAATCTGCTAATCTGACACTTCCAGAGGCCAGGCACGCACACGTTAGACACTCATATTGGTCTGTGCGCCTGAGTGTCAGCTCACACACACTCCAGACATACACACACTAGAGACTGAATGCCAACATTAGTCAAATAGACTGAAGGCACACACATAATTACACAGATAAACAAACACACACAAAGAAACGCTAAATTAACATCTACACCCCCACACAAACACAAAATGTAAATCGCTGTTTCCACACAAGCAGTCAGATGTGTGTGTTTGTGTGCGCATGCATAGCTGTGGCTATGCATTGTGGGTTAAATAAGACAAGCTGATCGAGAGTGTGTAATTTGCAACAAATGGCTCATTCTCAAATTACAGGTGCCTTAAGTATTGAATGTAAGTCTAAGTGGGCCCATTAAGGCCAAATTGGACTAATTCAATCCACAGATCTAATTCAGTAATGCCATTGTAGGGTTGTTGGTCACAGTTGTGGAATTCAGTGGAGTTCATTTGGGGGCAAATTGAGCTTAAATTCATGAGCTTTTTTGTTTGTTTGTTTTTTAACTTTAAATGTGCGACACGAATGCTACAACTAAGGTGGACATCGAGGCGATGATATACCTGCTCCTCGATCTGTGACTTTTCATCTCGGGATCATGCCGTTATTTTTTTAGCCATTTCCCTCGTTGCCGGTTTTGATTTTTGTTAATGAGATGCTTTTATGATCAGCTGATGCTACTGATCAGCCAATCGGTAGCATGCAGTCTGACCACATCACGTTCAAGTACTTGCTCCGATCACTTGGAACCTCAGCCGAGCAGGTATAGGCCATAGTACACATGGAAAACCCTGAAAACTGTGCTGAGCTGATTCGAGTAGGTGCTAATGGAAAAGGCGCATAAGTGTTCTTTGATCTAAGAATATTGCAGTTATTGCAATAAAAAACATAAAGGAGTTCACAAAATGAATTCTGCAAAGGAAATGGTCACACATTCAGTCTCATCGATTTGACTGCGATCTGAAAGGTAAATTCAGTCTTCTGAAATTACCAGTCAGAGACAGAGGTTTAAAATTGTGCCGAGATTTCACATATAAGGGATCAGATGTATCCATGGAGACATGACATGAAGAGGAAATCCCACAATATGTGCTCCATCTACAGGATTGAACTCCTGGATCTATGACCCTTAATGGCCACATATGATGGCCATAAGACCATGATGGAGGATTCTCTAAGTTTGGTACTTAAAGTAGTGTAGAATGAATAGTAGCACGCAAAAACGGGTAATGTGTCTCATCCGCATCGGTGCATGAAGATTGTGGTTCTTTATATGAGCTCAATGTGTTTATGTGTGAGTGAATGTCTCATCTGCATCCATGCATGTCTGAAAAGGTCATCTTTAATCAGGTGATGCCCAGACAGGACCTGAGAGTAGCTCGCAACACTTCCTCCCTGTATTAGTGAAACAACAAAGGAACCCACACACTGATCTGCTGCGCTTACTACAGTAATCACTTATTTACCTCCCTCCTCTGGGCTGTTTCATGACCTTGAACACAGCTGTATACCAGTGTGTTTAAGTGTCTTATATTAAAATCATGCACGAGTGTGTTTCTTTTACCCTAGTGTTTCTGCACTACTCCAATATAACCGAGCATTCAACCCTGCACCACACAAGCTGCCATCACAGCATAGCAACTCTTCACCTAACCCACGTACACACATACACACACACAGAGACATACACACCGCATACATTTGGGAAAGAAAAACAAGTGAAAGAAAAAAAGAACATGCCAGAAATGAGGCAGCCGCACGTCTGGCCTGTTCCGATTGGCTGAGCAGCAGTTGAAAGTTATCCCATCTAACAAACATATCACACCAGCCATGGAAAACACACAGGCATACACAAAGGTATACACACCCATACACCCTTTTGTGGCTGGACAATAGAGTGTAACCTTCAATCTATGGCAGTGAAACACAAGGTGCCGCAAATAAAGTGAGTTCCTTACATTGACTCTGTCACTGAGGCAGCCAAGGAACTCAAAGAGGTGTAACACACGGAACAAAAGGAAATGTTGAATAGATTAAAATGTAACACGAACAGGAGGACTTTTGCTTGGGCATTCATTTTTATGAGGTCAAACTATTCTAAAACTGAAATATGTCTGTTGGTTTGGATTTGTTATATCTTCCTAAAATAAGCCATTACAGCAGTGGCTTTTATTTTCTTATCAAGCTGCAATTTGCAGTTTTTTTGTATTAAAAACAATCTTGGGTATAATTTCGACAAGGGAAGGATGAAATGGTGCTCCACAGCCCAGACTTTTAAACATCAGAATTTGAAAGCTTTCATGAGACAGACCTAATTAATTTGCAAATTGGCAATCCAACATTTTCACATAGTTTGGCCAGGTGTGTGTAGGGAGAAAGAACTTAATTTGTATTCTTCTCAGAACTGTTTCAATCAGTTTTCTTGTGCAAGAAAAAAAGCCTTACATTTTTCATATGAGCTAGTCTTAATACTCTGATGTTTTAAACTCATTTAAATGTGTGGTTAATATGCAAATGCTGTTGTTGGTATTATAGGCTTTGACAAGTAAAAACGACACATGGACATAAAAAATTACATCATTGTAAGTCCAGCAACTGTCCATAAATGGAATAGTCTTCAAACTTCTTAACATACACCACCTTTTTAGCAGTCCATCCTTCTGGAGTTAGGGTATTGTTTAAATGCCAAATCTTCAGAAATTAGAGGATGTTACATGTCAGATGAAGCTATCATTTGCAGGTTTCCTGTCATAATGTCTACCATTTGTTTATTCAACAGAAAAATAAAACAAAAGGAATAAAAGAAAAATTGAAAGTGTTGAATTAACCCAACTCAGGTTCTTATTCTTGTGTGAAGAGCAACAAGTCAACTATGATATGTGTTACAAACTTGTAAATCCCCATCTTCCCAGGGACCTAGCTGTCTTTATTGCTATAATACTAAACACATTAGCAGAACATAAGTAACACCTTGACAGCTGATGGAATGCAGCTTACTATTCACAAGTATCCTGTGGAACTGTTATTCATGTCAGTTAAACATTTTTTGTATTTCTCTCCTTCCAGGTAGCCTGAATATTCAGCCATCCTGCCACAAAAGAACAACACGAAATCTGATTGGATGCTGAAGAAATTATGGAAAACTATCAGGAAAACTTAAGCTTGTTGCATAAAGGGGATTTCTTCAATTTACATGCTATTGTTCTTTGTTTGCCAGAGAGACAGACAATAGGGCAGGATCATTAGACATTTATGAATGCCTCCCTCTTGCTCTCTCTCTCTCTCTCTCTCTCTTGCTCTCTTTTGCTGTCTCTCGCTTTCTGATCACATGTCAAGTTCAAGCATTTCATCTCACACTTGACTGAAGCCAGCAGTCACAATGAATTAGGGAAAGACGGGCAGATTTTGGTGTTAGCTGAGGGCAGCATTGGGATAATGTCTACCTATCGTGACCTAACTTGATCTACCATCCAGGCAACAATGCTGCCATGAATGATTTAAACTGTGTAAGAAAGAGCACAAAGCTTTTGTTTGGCTCTCCCACAGGACCCATCCTCCATTTCACCCTTCCAAAAACAAAATGCTGAGTGTAACTGACTGTAAAAAAGGGTGTGGCTCAGTAAATGCATCAAACCATTTTTGTTTCACCCAAGCATTTTCCAAGAAAATCTGGAGCTAATATATTAACCAAGACCAATACAAGAAAATGCCCAAGGTGCACAAAACAAGGACAGCCATGGGGTGATTAATTGGAATACCTTTGGCCATGATTTGAGATCAATACAAGCTTTTTTCCTCAATAGAACTCAGGGAAAGATGTCAGTGCTTAAGGGTGGGAATAGATTGCACACAATAACATTTCACTCCTGTGTGCTAGGCAAAATGAAATATCTAAGCAATTAGTCAATTAAAGTCCAGAGCAAACAAGGTGATTTCACGCCAGCCTGAGGCCAGTCATTGGATTTTAATCATTAGAAGGCATTCTGGGAAAGTCTCCAGATTTGGTGGTTTGTTGTTTTAAAAAAAGGCTCCCTTTCCTTTTTTACACGTTTTTATTTTCATCTTAAATTTTTTGTTTAGCTCTTTGGTCTTCTCATACATACACACAGTTTTAAATGTCTTATTTAAAATACTCTGAATTTACATATTAACTAAAGCAGTCACTTACTAACACAAACTAGTATATGAAGGCAGTGGCAGACTGTTCTCCTATTCTGCAAGGTAAAATTAATACTTTGAAAAGGTGTCTGGTGGTATTGAGCAGAGCAATAGAACAGCTTCACATTACGCTTCCCACTAGAAAGGTCAACAAGGTAAAAAGGTGCTATTCTAAAGAGAAAGAATACAGGCATAAAACTGTATTTTGCCACTAACCCTGTCATCAGAGGCACATCCTTTAAGTTCAATCCTTGATCCTCTTTCTCCTCCTACAAACCATGGCTTTCCACCATCTGCTGTAGTTAATACACTTAAAATTACGGTGTGTCAAATTTTCACTTCTATTTGTCAGTAGATTCCAGTCAATTGAGTTCTGATTCTTGTGCTTCCTAATTCAAGTGTAAAATCCTAGCTGGCCGGTGTAAGACAAATATGTTTTAGTCCACCAAGACAGATCAAAAACATTCAATTTAGACTGCACCCCATTATGGCCATGGCCAGGCAACCTGCTTTTACCACTGTTTGGACGGGATCCGACCCAGAGTATTTTCCCTATTTGTGGAAGCTTCAGTCCACTGTTTACCTCAGCTGCCAATGCCGTCCACTCTATTTACTGGATATTGAGGTGAGTTGTTTTTGATATAGTCAACTTTTCTATGGATAAGACTGCTGTTTTTGCCAATAATAGCCTCTGTTCCTATCCAGTGTTAGTGAAACAGTCTTTGAAGTTGATGTAACTTTGTTGGACTCTGCTACTTTGGCAGAGTGAATAAAATGCCATACAATGTGAGATTGTAATCAAAGGACACTCAAGCCTAACATTAGCTGGCTAACAATGATATGAACCTTCATATCTAGAGTCTGAAAGTGCAGACACAAATTGAGATGTCCCTCCGCAGAAGGCAAAAGCCTACGATTTCATTTCTCCTATGCAGAGGATAAGTCAGAAGGGAGTCAGCCACTGTATTTAAATATGGCGGGGGGGAGACATGATGGCTTCCACAAACCACAAACCCATTCATATGTGTTTTTAACAGATTAATTATAGGTTTATGAGAACAATTTGTTGGAAGTCATATTTACACACTAATCTCTGAATATTTATGAGTTCAGTGTTCTTTTTTTCTGTTACATAAGCTCAAAAAACTGCTGACTGCACACTGAAATAAAAAAATTTAAAGACTGTTGTGATCACTTCTGAAGTCAACAGCATTTGTAGAGTTCTGATAATAGTTTACTTTCAACTGAACCTTCAGTTATAGATCAGAATAAAAAGCATTTTTAGCTTGGGTAACAAGCATTACTGGCTTAAAAACTATGTGGACAGATACTACAGAGATGAAAGCAGTAGTTCAATTACAATTTTCACAGAATTTTCTTTTCACAAAACAGTAATCAAAAAACATCTCATAATATGAAATAAAATGGTTTAGAAAAGCTTAATTTATCCTGATTAGGTAGGATGAAATTATTGCAAACGCTGTATGTCAAATCTTAATGTTATTGTGGAACTAGCAATTTTAGGCAAACAGTATACTAGCCAGTGATGACCGATGGTTAGAGTTGCTAAGTTATGAAAACAAATACTGAATTTTATTCAGTAACAGGCTATCTACACTGAGGTATTTCCTACCTGTAACACCAGTCCTTACTATTAACTTACACCTAGGTGGCCGATAAAGAATCTAATATTACAGGCCGAGTCTGCTCCACATGCAACTGAGATTTTGATCACCAGCATTTTGAGTTCATTTAAATTTTTTGTTCCACTGGCTCCTAGCTTCATCAAGGACTCTGCTCTATGATGTTGCTTTTGATTGGAGTATGATAACACCAAAATTTTGGATGTGCATGTCCCTGCAATAAATGCTGCGTTTTCCCCCAAATCACTGTTATTTGCTGATGTAACAAAAAATCAAGCATTGGTTAGAGAATGTTTTAATCTGTCTCCTGTTAATGCAGCGGCTTCATGAATTACTTCAGCTGAATACTTTGATTATACTAACCTAACCTTTTAATTAATAAAAATAAGAATAGGTTGATTAGGCTATTTTTTTCTATAAGTGCAGAATCCCTGCTAATATCCTCTTTTGTCATAATGTCCTTTTACTATTCTCTAATTTCCTCTACACCACTCTCTTCCTCTCTGTCTGCCTTCCTCTGCCTTTATTTTCGCTTATCCTGTCTCTCCATCATTCACCTGCCTCCCTCAGTCTGTCTCCCCCTGAGCAGGTGAAGAAATCAATCACTGATTTATTGATTCTCTCTGCAACAGCTCACACCCAGTCAAGAGAGTTTTTTAACATCGACCGGTGCTTCCCTGCCTGCATGCAAAGGTTTGTAGGAAGACAGTGCAGAATGAGTGTGTGTCTGTGATTGTGCACATATGTGAATGCAATTTCAAATAAGAGTTCAAACAAGGAGGAGAGACAAATATCTTCCATCCTCTTTTCCCCTTGTTCGACTTGTGTCTCATGCTTATTCTTTCTGCTTCTCTTTGTTTCCTCTCCATCTCTCAATCACACACACTGCTTCTGCTGCCCATGTCATTATTTAGTGAGCCCTTGTGACTATAGAGATTTCTAATGATAGGGCAGTTGGTTGCAATGCTGTTATTAAGACTTTACAGTATGCAAAAACACATGCGCACACACATGCAAGCACACACACAAGCCCATCATTGTCCTGTCACAGCCGCAAGCTATTTTGGGAAGCTTTGCCCACAGCTTTCTCTGCAAATGCCTGCCCTCCCTCTCCTCCCACAGCACCCGTCAGGCCTCTGTCACCCTCTGTCACCATGCCAGCCAATCAGAGCTTTCTGTGAACGGCTTCAACAGGAAGCAAAGCTGACAGCCCACCAATCAACTAATAACCACTCTCTGCAGCAAGACGTTGACAAGGCTCTTTGTGGATATGGATGCAGTACTTATGGCTATTTATGGTATAATTACAGTTTGATTACATGAAAACACTTTGCTTTGATAAGAGACCAGGCTAGTTGGCAAGGTACACACACAGCAGGGATGGGGGAAGAATCAGACATTTATGCATTCCGATTCTCTTTTGAAAGATAGCACTGATGCGCAAAACTACTTAATTGGAATTTTAATAATGGCCTCATGAATAGATTTTTTTTTCTGTGAATAGTGTGCACAGCACAATTACTGTCAGGCAAATAATTTAATACAGCCGAGGTGTGTAAACCAGCTGGACTGTAAAATGTAAAGAAAACAGGACAATTACACCTGCTGTATGAGAAGAATTGCTCAAGACTAAGACAAACTAAGCAATACAACTACATGGGCAGAAACTTACCCATTGTTGAGCTGTTGTTATCTTTAACAGCAAAAGTAAAACCTTTTAAAGTAATTTACTGGTTGTGCTCCAGATTTTAATGATCTTTGGGCATCACCAGTCATAACACAATTTGGATGCATACAGCATGACTGACATATTCCTCACTCTGTCTCTCCATGCTATCTTTCTGTCAGTGGCCCAGAACCTCATGCATGCAGAGAGCAAACCCTGCGCTTATTTTGAAAGGGCAAGAAAGTTTGTATGAGAAGGAAATCTATGCTCCTACATGATCTTAAAGAACTGAGTGAGTCAGGGCTATTTGGGCAGTATATGGACGACCTCATATTAGGCAGCAAATGTCAGAATGATTTGGCTGATTATTATTATATATAAGTCAATTACAAAAGCTGTAATAAAGACCACAAAGTCCCTGATGAGGCCATCAGTCAAGTTCTTAATGACTATTAAATAATTTAATAAGTGCAAAAGTACATATTGCTACATTAGAAAAACATAAATATTTTACCTTCGTTTATGCTACCCATCAGACTGAAAGTTCAGAGGCATAGTAATCATAGACTCTTGCCATTTAAAAGTTTCTCACAACACCTTGACGACAAACCTCAGAAGAAGAAATTTTAAGAGATTAGTTAGTTTAAGGGCAGCACGGTGGCACGGTGGTTAGCACTGTTGCCGCACAGCAAGAAGGTCCTGAGTTCAATTCCACCATCAGGCCGGGGTCTTTCTGTGTGGAGTTTGCATGTTCTCCCCGTGTTTGCGTGGGTTCCCTCCGGGTACTCCGGCTTCCTCCCACCGTCCAAAGACATGCAGCTTGTGGGGATAGGTTAATTGGATAATCCAAATTGCCACTAGGTGTAAATGTGCGAGTGAATGTGAGTGCGAATGGTTGTCTGTCCCTGTGTGTTAGCCCTGCGACAGACTGGCGACCTGTCCAGGGCGTACCCCGCCTCTCGCCCTATGACAGCTGGGATAGGCTCCAGCGCCCCCCACGACCCTGAAAAGGATAAGCGGAAGCGAATGGATGGATGGATAGTTAGTTTAATTCAACTAAACATGAGACCCTTTACTACAAACAAAAATCTGAGTCCTCAAAAAGTCACCTTTGCTATCTTTTACAATTCCTTCACTGTCTATATATCATAGACTTTACTCTGTGCAAGTTGTGTGGGGAAAATGTCTATAAATAAAAACCAAGCAATCCTGTCACATACCCTGATAGTCCAATTGCCTAGTAAAGTTTCAAAGTTCACTTCACATACCCAGACTCTCCTCCAAAATGTACTTGAGAATTCGTATCGTTAACTTGCTGCTGAAAAATACTGACACTTAATTCTTAAGACTCATTGGTGAACATGGCCACTTCCTGCAGTTCTGTAATTGCCTCTGCTCCTGCAGAAAGGACACCTGTAATCATTATGGCAGCCTCACCAGTACAAGCCACAACAAAAACAATTCATAAACAGATTAAATGAAAGAGGCAGTGCAGAGGAATGAGGGGAAATTGAGGTTAGGTTAGGCGAGAAGACAGAAGACTGAGCAGAATGAAAATGTGAAAGCTCAGTTAGGGAACACAATTCTGAAGCCAACTGTTGATAAATGAACTAACACCTTTTATAAATCTGCTCTGCTTTAGAGACGTCTGCTTATTCCAGGCCGCTTCAAAGCACCCTCCTGCTTCCTCTTCCAAACACAAATAACATCCACTTGTATGAGGCCTCTTCTTCTGATGTTGTCTCCCAAATACTCGGCAGACAAAGCCGTCTGGAGGAACTGTTTGTCCCTGATGTTGTTATTTCCGTGTAAATCATTAACCAGCTTTTTGAATCAAAGAAGCTCGGAGGACGGCGTCTGCTGAGGCTGGTTGTCAAGCAAGCTGCTTCACGCTACTATTGCAAGCTTCATTTCTGCCATCGTCATCTGGCTGTGGAGTGTGTACCTGACAACATTGTAAAATAGGACACAGTGGAGCTGCTTTGATGGTATTTGCTGCCGTTTCCCACTTGATATTCTGATTGAAAAAGGAAAATTGGTGGTGCAAAGGAACTGGGGCTTCAAATGAAATGGCTCAGTCAATGGGCAAAGGTTATTGTCAATAAAACGTTTATTTTAAATATTTAAGAAGCATTTCTGATCACCGTATTTCAGTTATTCTTTTTTCTTTTTCTTTTGTGTGAAAGCTTCTGAACCACTTGTGAACCTATTTCTACTACATGGACTTCTGGGCTACACCTGGGTCTCATGCACACAGCGTGGAGAACGGTCATTCTAGCTGCTGCCTCTTGTGATATCACTCTTCTGCTTGTGGAATTCTAGTTTTAGTGGTCCTTGTGCTGGTTTCCTGGATCTAGAAGCGACCATATTCAGACTAGAGAGTGATGTGCTATATTAAAAACCAAAGGCTTTCGAGCTTTTTTGTCCACCTGCATTGACAAACTGTAGCGCTCAGTCACAGAATAATAAAATATTCACATTTCACACACGTACACCAGTAAAATAACCTTCTTGGATGGGCTGGATCACACAGTAAGCTATAATAATTGGCAACTAATTTCATTAAAATGTTCCAAAAAGGCACAAATAGGCTGAAGAGGTCCAGTTCAGTGACAATATGAATCAAGGGAGTCCCTAACTTTAAACTTTAAAAAATTCCAAATTGATGAGTTAAAAAAAAAAATCACCTGCATCTGTAGAAATTAAAACTTTCATATAATATAATTCAGTTAGATCTCAAAGGTGCTGGTATTGAACAGATCATCTAATGGCTACACAGTCCATCAGTAGATTGGTGTTGCTGATTCAAATTTTGTAATGAGTTTTTTTTCATATATATTGAGCTTATCACCAAATTTAAAAAGAAGGCCAGTGGTTAACAACAAAGGTGAGAGCAAAGACCATCCTGATTACTCCCACGTTGATGTCATATGCAGCAATCTATATAAAAGCTACCACTGATCAAGATCAATTAGATATGTATCTAAAAAAGCAGAGAAATGGGAGAAAGACGAAAACATGGGGGGAGGTGCACAGATAGAACTACAGAAATAGGTAAAGAAATGGAGGCAAAGAAGGAAGAAGAGTGAATTGAAAATATCTATGGAAAGCAGCAAGTAATTACTGTGCTGTTCCATTATTAATCGTCCCCAGTCCAGATAGGACTTGCATGAGAGTTGTATACATAATTAATAATGGGGAGTGGAGCATCCATTGCTTTCTATTTGGTGGCGGATGGGTGAATGACAGAGAACGATTGAGGGTGGTAGAAAAATTACAAACCCAAATTAACCACCAAACACTTCACTTAGATTTGTGTTGGTTTTGAAAGCTCTTTTCTTTCATTAAGTGCTCAAAAATCGAAAATAAAGAATACATTAAGTGTGAAAATTAAGAAGAATAAAATTCTATTGCCAGATGTAGTTTCATGCAATATTGTTGACCATATAGCTCCCTGTAACTTCATGAATAATTCAGTGAGAGCTGATGAATTGAACTCATCAAGTAAATCTTATCTTTTTTTCAGTATTTTATGATTCCAATCCCTTTTGGTTTCGGACAGAGAAAATTATAGATCATATAATAAGATTATAATTGCCTTTATATTATTATTTTATATTCGTACTGTTCTACTGGGTGTATTAAACCTGGTGCTTGCGTTTTCATGTCAAAAGTGAATGCATTAATAACAAGTGATGTAGCTTTTTAGAATTTCATGACCTCAAAAGAAATGTATTCATTCAGGGTTTTTTTTCATTTGTTTCTGTTTTGCAGCTTGAGACAGGCACCGGCAAGGACATCCAAACAGAAGCTCATGCTGCTCTTCTTTATCTGGTTAAATCATAACAAGATAGAGAAAGCATTACCATGGTGTCCCCTGACCTCGTCTTGTCCAAGTTATTGAGTTAGAAGCGCAGAGAGGATTAGAGGAGAGTAAAAAGCCGGGGGGGTGGCATAGCTTAGATCTACACCAGCACAACACTGCTGCCTTTTACATACAGTTTGTAATCTTTTGCACTATTGCCTATTACTCCTCCTGTTGTTATCATCAGGTAACAGCCTGTAACTGATGTAGGGAGAAATAATCTTGTAATACTATCTGTGTGTTGTTTTCTAGGTTCTACCAGGCCATTTGTTTTTGCTAAGTCAAGATGGCCTTGGTGGTACAATAGCATCCTTTACAGATTACTGTAAAAAAGGGTTTGTAAGGATGTTGAAAGACCTCCTAGTTCTTTCTAGGGCTTTCCAGAAGTCCATTAAGCATCATGGCTAACGACTCCATGTCAAGAACCATTGTCAAGCTACAGCTCATAAATACAAGAATAAACTTATCTTAAGTAATCGAAGCCAAATGTTTGAATCTGGAAAATTTCTAGGACGCCATCAAGCCATTACTTAACATCAGTCCATATTGAAATCTCCAGTGCCTCCATGATAAGTAAAAGACGAATAAAATGACAGAATTTCAAGCACCAAAGCAGAAGCACAAGTTTATTTGACAGGCTTTAACAAACAGTCGCCAAACTAGCTGACAGATAATTCTATTTATAAAATGCTCCAAAAGACACCAACAGCCAAGCACAGTGGACCGAAGTCTAATTTAGTGAGGGAAATTAGCAGAAATGAGGCCTGGCAGACAGCTATTGGCTATTTTTGCCTGTTTTGGCAACCATGCTCCAAACTTTAAGCATTACCAGTATAACTCCAGAAACAATTAGCATACAGCTGCTGGCCTGAGAGTATAAAATCACTGCAGATGGGGTGGACCAGTGCTGGCAGCAGTTCAAGCAGTGAGAATTTCTCAACAACCACAAAAACATTTCTAACCTTGAGGCTACCACATAATCACTTAAAACTGCATTTGGTCTCCAGTAATGTGTACCAAAGTTGGGTGAATAAGTTCAATAAGAGCATTAGAAGAATTAAGGGAGGGGTGAAGAGCGTGTCTTTGAAGCTGCATTGTTGCAGGGCTGAATATGTATACACCAGACAGTAATGCTGAGTTGTGGGATTTCATCGAGAGGGTTATGTGACCCTCAGGGAGGAAGACTTCGTATCTAGGTTGATAAGACTCTGCTTTAGCCTGGAGCCAACAAAGTGAAAGCTTCTTCAGTAAGTGGTTGAGGAAAGCAAGATAACTGGGCAGTGGGTGAGGGTGCAGCCATCTATAAATGCAAAGGCATGAAAATATATGCATATTCCCACATACAGCGCACTTCAAACTGCATATGCAAAATTGAGACAGCAAAATGAAGTAATGGCTTTGAGAAAGAGGTCATAAGCTAGTGCAGATACCCTCAGAATGGTTGTGTAATGGGCTGCGACAATTTCAGGGTTAGGATGTTTGTTGATATAATGTCATCACTTAACAAGCTAGTGAGTATATGCTAGTGCATTATCTTGCGTTTGCCACATTAGCAGCCTTTATTGCATATTTACGCACTCAGAGAATATTTAGCCGCACTCTGAGGGACTTATTACACCCACAGACACTACATAAAGTCAGTTAGATGCACATGCTCTCATAATCAGTTCCCATTTCCCCTTAATCATATACATGTTGTACACCTCATCCTCCACCACCAACCTTCTCCTTTCATGTGGCGCTAATTAAGTAACAGTGTTGCTATTAATTAATTCCTAGCCCACGCTAAAGGCCCCCCACTCATTTGGGCAAATTAACAACATCCTCATTATTGTTGCTGTCTAAGTAGCACCCAGGATTTAGGAAATGTGTGTGTGTGTGTGTGTGTGTGTGTGTGTCGCGTCTGTTTGTCTGTTTGTTTATGTTGCAGGTACTAAGTATAGGACCAACGGGGTAAAAGATGGAATTGATACGGTAAAGGCAGAACATAAGTCTGAAAAGGAGAAAAGGCAGGAAGATTGATGAAGCCTTAGATATTCTTCAGTCTGAAACTGTATCAGCACAGAA
Source organism: Oreochromis niloticus (assembly GCF_001858045.2). Classification (NCBI taxonomy): domain Eukaryota; kingdom Metazoa; phylum Chordata; class Actinopteri; order Cichliformes; family Cichlidae; genus Oreochromis; species Oreochromis niloticus. Next base: position 4,565,547 of record NC_031967.2, read on the forward strand.
GCTGTAAAATTGTTCAACGTCCACGCCCTGCCCATGTGTTCTGAAGTTGTGTCCAACCGTTTACAATCCCTTCCCCCCAACCCACCATCCCCCATTTCTCACACCCACTCTTCCATCACTTCATCCAACTAGCCATCCGTGTCCAAAAATAAAGATCTAAGACAAAGCACAAAGAGACCTCCTGTGCGCGCAGCCTGGTGGGTGTATTTTGGTGAAAGCTTTTTTTTTTTTTTTCATGTGCCCAAACAGTGAAGTCTGGCAGTGCCAAATGGGGCTAATTGAAGCTGTATACAATAAACCCACCCACCACACCACCCAGACAGTCTGAGCACCAGCCCTTTCTAACCTTTCTATCACTTGCACAATCTGGAAATTCTCCTGACTTACGGAACAAGGCACAGACGTAGTATTTGGGTCTAGTTTATACACTGAATTTCAAGATTATTTTACTGGTGTGTACTTTACCAGTGTATAGCTTATTGTTCACTTCTCCATTTAAAACCTAGAGTAAACATTTTATTGATGTATGGCAGTAGTTCCTAACCTATAACCATGTAATGGGCTATAATGTAATGAGCTCCAAAGCTGAAGGGTTTAGCCTGGAGCTCTGCTGACAGATCTCTAAACCCATTGTCAGACTTCACAATATGACTAAACTGTGAGCCTGTGATTCCTCTTAGACATCACATATGAGTAAACCCTATGAGCCTCTATGTGTAATCCTTGCAATCTCTTGCACAGTGTCCTTAGCTGTTCTTGTGTGCATAGAGATGTGGTCTCATCGCTACAAACACACTTATATTGTCTGTGCTATGGAAAAATCCTCAGCAGACAAATTTTGCAGCCATCAGTACACTACTCTGTGCTGAATACATTATCTAACATGTTATTCAGATAGATGGAGCAATCAGGCTCTATTAAAGAATAAATGAATAGACCACACCACATAAAATTATCCATAATTGATTTAATTTTAATCAGCCCTTTAAGATTGTTTCATTGTGCAAATCTGGACTGCTAGCAATGCTTTTGATTCAAGCTTTACATTACATTTACAAACACCTTTAATTAATGAGAGCTGGAAGAGTCCATAGTGTTCAAGTCTAAAGGTGGCACATCATGTCAGAAGTGCATCCAGAAGTATCCATGCAGGAGCGGATCTAGAAGGGTGGCATGGGGTGGCATGTGCCACCCTAAGAAAATTTCACTAGATTCGCCTCTGCATGTATGTCATTTTTATGGGATCGATGGTTTGTGCACAGTGAATTATTTTAAGGTATTTTTTACACCTATAGTTCGTTACTCTGGTCCAGATCAGTTAGTGAGTTTGTAAACTTGTAGCTTGTCGCTTGAACTTCAGTGCTGACTATTGCACTTTGATCTTGAATGTTTGTGTAAACAGCAAGGTTCTCAAGGTTCTGGTATGCTTTTTGCAATGCATCACACATTTGGGAGCTTTTATTCCGGATTCCCTCTTTTTAAAAGATCTCTGCATTGCAACAAAATACTCTTAACAGGTACAACAACCTGTCTGTTATGTCACTGGTCCGACCATTCAGCACTGCGACACCAGTGTACTATAATATTCTGTTTCTCTGCATGGGAACAAGCTGATACTCTGAATGCATGCATGTCGGCAAAAGAGTTTTTTGTTTTATTTTTGCTATGAGACTAAGTAACTAGATTAGTACAGACATGACTAATTGTTCACCAGACATTCAGCCCTCCTATGTAGTCACATTTGAGGTCCTAACGACTTTGGTGTCCTTGTCACCCTGCAATCTTAGTCATTTGTTTCTCATGAGCGTAATGGTTAAATCGCAAAATATTTCCATATGATAGATATCAGCATGGTTGGCAGGTTTTGTTTCATCTTAGGAGTCTGTGACAACACTGTGCTTTCATGTGTTAATGTGATGCCAAATGTCCAACAGTGATGCAAGTCATTACTCGAATTTTGGCACTAGCACACACCTGACTGAGATGAAGGAATGTTGCCATGTTATGCTTAAGCTAATGTGATCTTTTCTCCTCACTACTTTCAAAGGCCTAGGGAAGTGCTTTGCAAATAAAACATGACATAATTCACCTGCTGTTATTTCTGTCTTGCTGAGGCTTGATGTGTGATTCTTGGCCATTGTGTGCTGGGAAAATATTTTCTCAGGGTGAATGCTTTTAAGCACCACCCATGCTCCTAAAATCCCCGATTCATTACAGCAGAAATCATGATTGCCTGTGATGCGCCAGCGTTGAGAAGATCAATATGATCATTATGCTTTTGCATGAATTGAATTAGTAACCCTCATCGGCTCACACAAAGACAGAGACAGTGCACACTGCACTGTTTTATTCATGGTGACAGTGAAATTCAATCACAGAACAGCAAAGGTGCGTGTAAAGAGTTTGACCTGAATAAGACTTTAACAGCGATATGGCAAAATGCCGGGCTACTTCATGCATATAAATATTGCCAGTGGGTGAACTGAACCAAGAAAGTGGAGGTGATGTTTGGAAACAGCCACACTCTCCACCTGTGACTTTACAGTCTCCATTATTCTGTTTCTTTTGACTGATGAGTCTCATTCGGGCTCACGAGTGGGTCAATTTATCCCTCATTCATGTTTGAATGATTGCATTATGTACGAGCAGTTGAAGGTATGACAGACAGAAGCGTGGAATAAAATACAAGGGGAAATATTGGAGATAGCCAAAAACCCTAATAAATGTCATGTGGCTGTCAGTGGTAGTGCTGCACAAGGTTTTATATCTACCCCAGGGCACTGTGGCGTGGCAGCAAAGTGGTTAACTGAATAATAACAAAGGAAATAGTTTTTTACAGGGAAAACTGTTTTTCTATACAGAGAATTGTACTGTTTTTTGTTACTGTTTTTATTGGTCATAACACTTTTATGTAACTTGCTGAACTTACATTTTGATTTTGCTACTATGCACACTGTTCCACTTAAATGGGTATATGCATTTCACTAGGTTAGACAGAGCGCGCTTGTGTATATGGGTGTTTATATGTGTGTATACAGTATTATACGACAGTGATAAATTCTGCTGCTTAACTTGCCCGCGGGGAAACGCAGTTTTAGACTGTGAAGAGGTCATTCCGCGATTACATTCTGTATCAAGGGGTCCTCAGATGCTTACTACACAGGAATCGACTCCCTTGCCGCTGGAACTGGGGGTCGGGGGAAGGGCTGGCGAGGGGCCACTGGGAGCATGACAACGGGCCTCAGAATAAGGAGCGAGGCACTTGTCGCAGCTGATAGCAAGAACTCATTACCCCGACCCAAATTAACTGCATCAACAACAGAGAGGAAAGATGGAGGGGGGTATTAATGGAGAAAGAGTGAGTAAAAGCTCCATTAGAGGTCCGCTGAGTGTCGTTTTCATCCGAGCTGTAAATAAACATGGCGGGGTAAAGACTTCACTCCCCAGTCGCACCCTATAATTATGCCCCCATCGTTTGTTTGCGCCCCTGTGCTGTGTTACTAAATTAAAACATAAAGATCAGGGGAGAGGGGTTAAAGTAGGAAGCTCAAGCAGTTTATCTATTAAGATACATGTGAGCTTATATGATTTATTGAGCGTTTTAACTGCTCACTTCCTCAGTAATATCCTGTTGAGTGCTGTGTTAGTGGCTGTTCAAAGGAAACTCTAAAATAAGGATCCAAGTCATCTCTGCAGGTAGTAGCCATTGTTCAGGTAAAAAGGCTGAGCATGTATCCAGAGTGTGCGGTGGTGGTGGTGTGTGTGTGTCTGTGTGTGTGTGAGTGTGCTCGTGTTGGCAAATAAGGCCCTGGGTGTTTCAATTCGCTCATACTCTATGCTTAGGGGCAACATTATACTCCAACCCGGAAGGCTCAAGGTGTCATCATTTCTCTAACTACTCATGATGTTTATCACAAATCACTGAAAATATGCATGTTACGTATCGTCCCTTTGTTACAAGCACTGAAAACACAGTAGTAAAAACAAAACAGTTGCATCCATGGCACTCAGTCTTGGGTAAACGTGACCTTTTCATGCTCAATTCTTCTGTCAGTGCCTGAGGGAAACTTTTCTCTTTCTAACTGTGCCGTAGCTCAAATCTTGATGACAGTCCAGTATCAGCACCAGAGCCCAGTGTGAATTTTCCAAACAGTACCCTGCTTGCACACAAACAGCTGTGTGCCTGTCAGGTCTGACACATCCACATGCATCATTTAACATATTGCACTCTTTTAATAACCCATTTAACAACCACAGTAACCAGAAATTCAATTAAGTGTCACTTCCTGTTACTTCGCATCGTGCGATGTCAAACACCTCTGCTGTTCAGTCAGCTGAACACAATGCAGCCGAGGCTCTCTATCACCACACCTTGATGCACACACTGTCTGTGGACATTAGCATGTCAAACATGACTGTATGCTTCCTGCAAACTACAATAAAGACTGTGAGAGCTAGCCGTGCACTCACTTCCCAGGAATACATAATGTTGATAACAAGGTGTGGTAATGGTGTCATGGTCTTTGCAGTGATTTACTGTTTCTGCAGTAAATCTTTAAATTTTTGCATGTTTTTCCTATTTTCCAAGCGCCACGTATTTCCTCTTTGTCTCACTGTTTGTCTCCCTTTCAGCTGACTTCCTGTTTAATTTTGAAGGTTAATGCTTTCCATGGTTGGTTTCTGTGTTTTTTCCCTGCCCTTCTTTTTGTCTGTCTAAGAGAGAGGATCCTATAATCTCACTGGTCTTTGTTCTCTCCATGTATGTTGTGTACCTTCTCTTTGCTGTTTTCTGGTTTATCCTAGAGTAGTTACCCTGTTTGCTTATTTGTCCTTGAATTGAATTGAACTGAATTCATTTTATATAGCGACAAATTGCAATAACAGCCACCTCGAGGCACTTTATATTGTAAGGTAAAGGTCCTACAATAATAAGTGTTCCCGAGCATCCTTGAGCATCCTCCCTCAGCAGCAGCCTTTGTTTCCTAGTATAATTTTTAAAATTACACTTCTTTGTTGCGTTGGCGCGTGTGTGCGTGTGGCCTGTGTTGTCTGCAACATGGTCATTTTTAAGTACTTTGCCACCAAATATAAAAAAGTTGACTGCTCAGAAGCTCTTGAAAAATAGACCCCTGATAGGAAGAAGCTTTTGTTTTTCCTTGTATCTATCAGGAACTTCCCCAGGCAGCTGTAGAAGTGAAAGCTGAAACATCTGGAGTAACTGTGGAAATGGTAACAGGAAAAAAAGAGCTCAAAGATCAAAGATTAAAGATCAAAACATTTTTGTTAAATGAGCCATCAATTTTTTCTTTTGTTTATATAGTCTGTCAGTTTCCTTAACTAGATATATAGTTTAGGGTTACTTGGTGGCTGGAGCCTAAACATAGGGCAAGAGGTGGGAATAAGTCACCAGTCTATCACAGAGAGACAGACACATGCATCATTCACAATAATTTAAATTCATCTTCAGCAAACCTCAGCTAACTGAGAGAACAGGTGAACTCCACCAGCCTGGATTCAAAGCCAGGAGCTTTTGCTGTGAGGTGACCATACTAACCACCACACCACTGTGCTGCCTGTACACTTCTTTAGTCAGACAATGAACAAGTGCTCTTAAAACATACTGTATATTTTACATTTTTCAGAACTTCAGACGTCCTAAGAAGATATTTTCATTGATGCAGGCTAGGTGTTCTTTCTGTTTTCTGTCTTTGATTTTTCAAATTACACTGCATACTGCAAGAACTATGGGCATACATGATTCCTTGCTAATCCTTTAGCAAAACCACATCCACTGAATGTAGATGAGAATGCATGTGCTCAGCTGCTGAGGCTTGAATGCTCTACATTTTTTATCAATATCGTTTTTGAAGAGTGACGAACAAGATATCATAATCCGTTGTCTGGCAGAGCATATATCATACTGGATACCACATATCACGCTGATCCATTTACTTATTAGATGATATACCCAGGAGCTTAGACACTACAGCATCACATGCTAACAATGGTTCCCATTACTACAGATCCAACAGGCTTGCTTTCTAAATAATAATAAGTCTTTTAGCTGTGATAAAGAAAAATGTGTGTCGTTTGTATGTGTAAGCTATGTTTTGGTGAATGAATGTCCAGCTGTGTCCAGCTGAATTGCCCTTGTGGGATTGCTCCAGGTGAAGAATGGTGGAAAGGAGGACTGTGTGTTTAGTGCCACATACCCAGCATGTCTTTTGGTTTAGGACTCCCCCTAGAAGCGGCCACCACTGAACCGCCTGTTGGTATGTGTGGTTTGGAATCACAACAGCGATCCAGGGAATCAGTATAACCACAGAAAGTGGGAGGAGGTAATAAAGAGGACAGCTAGAGCTTGGAAACATTCATTTTGATCCTTTTCCTGATCTACCCTTTTCCTGTAACCACTAGCCTGCTGTTTGCTGCTGAGTTTCACAAATAGCATCTTTCAACATTCTGATCCTTATTTAAGAGATTTAATCATCTTGAAACATTAAAAGGATTTTAAACAGGAAATTATTAAACAGACACTAGCCTTATCGCCTAAGACGCTCTACTATCAACTTCCTTTTGTCTTGCACTCACAATAGACACCGTAATGCCTTCCCGCACAGAGTCCAGACGTAGCAGGCAAACATGCCAAAGATGCAGCAGAAGACAGATTGAAGATCACATATAGTTTTGCTCTGGGCAGGCTGTGCAGAGAAAAGACAACTGGAAGGAAAGACAGTGATCAAAGCCAAGTAGCCCTGAGCAGGAAGTGAGCTAGTTGGCACTCGTCAAGTCTTCTCTGTGTTTTTGGAAGATAAATGACTTGGTATTAAAAGTAGTTCTGCTTGCTCTGTGGTTCCAAAGTGACAGTTCGTGAGTGCTATGTATCATTTGTCTGCCATTTGGCACCACTCAGACATACTTTACCAATAATGTATTATAATAACAAATAAGAGGGTAAGGATCTGACACAACATTTTTTGGAACATAATAACTGAAATGGTTGGCTTCAAAAGATTAAAAGATATTCTTCTAAACATCCACCAGGTCACAAGTGACTCACTGAGGACTGTGGCTGGGTTCTGTGTTAGCCACAGGCTGAATAAGAACATTTTCAGAATATCGAAGATATTACATTTCTAACAAATTACTATAAATACTACAGTGTTTCTAGTAAAAGATTTTGCAGTTACAATTTCAAAAGTGATAAAAATTCTATAAAAAGGGTGAATGTGTGATGTAACACTATCCCTACCTGATGTTAACAGGTTAATAGGAAACATTTTTAGGTTTTCGATTAATGGCTTTGAATTAGTAAATTGCTAAGTTATCTGAGGTCAGACTGTGGAGTGATTAAAATGAAAATAAGACTGAAACAATTAACTAATTTTATTCTCAAGAGAGAATAAAGAATAAACAAAACAGAATTTTTGTGGTTTAGACTGTTGGTCACATGAAACATGTGAAAGCTATACTTTCCTCAAGTCTGTTAAGCTAAAGGAACAAAAAAACTGAATGCAGTCCAATTGCATTAAGAATTGATCAAATACTTCAAAATATTTGCGTACTGTTTCAGACACCTGAACTCTAGCCACTCACTCTATAATAATCAAGTAATCACAGTTACCTATGCAAAGCTTTGAGAGTTGATACAGACAGACACAGTGAGCTGGCAGCTACCCACGCCCAGGATGTGCTGTTCCTCCAGGCTCTGTAGGATTGGACCACTGCCACCTGCCAAGGCTTCCTCTGGAGAATGGATGTTTTTCAGCTACGAGGATGATTTTGGCAGCTCACACTTTGATGAACACCCAAGTATTATGCATTTGTACGGCCGGTAGCATTGTATTGTTCAAGAAACATGCCAAGAAGACAAAGACAATCAGAGCACTTAATTACCCACAATGCAAGGTTAAGCCGTATTATTCTACACAATTGTAAGCACAGAATAAATAGAAATAAGTAAAATTGTGTTCTGGCTTGCTGCCCTAATGCAGCAAAATGGAAAGACAAGAAAATCTCCTGCTGGACGAGTACACTGTTTAGCAAAGTAGGTTTGGCAATTCCTACATTGTGAGTGGGTGGCAGCTAATGAATAAAGCCATAAAACCGATGCGATATTTGTCGTAGCTTAACAACATGGTTTAGTACAGTTGTAGATGCTGCTCCAAAACACCAACCTACACTGAGCGACCTCTGTGCCACTGTGAGCCTGAAAACAGAGATGTGTATCGATCCACAGCTGAGTGAGCCGTGGCTGAGAGAGACAATCACAACAACAAGGTGGTGAGATACACAAGAGAAATTCTTACATGCTGATGTGTCTGGGGAAGCAGGAGGTAATATGTGGAGGACATGGCGAGAGCAGAAAATTGGGTGTGGAGCTGTTCAACAGAATGTGACCTTGAGATGACTCCTGGCAGCAGTCAAAGTGTTGACCAAAACCCAGAATATCTCAATCAGCTCTGCTGCTCATGTGCCGAGCCGCGAAATATACCATATGTGTCCTGGTTGTTATCAGATAATAGATAAATGAAAAAAAATGTGGGGTGGGAAAATTGAAAACAAAACTTGTGTTATTTAGTGCATTCTTCTTCCTTAGCAAAACCCAGCACACACATTACTCATAGTAAAATGTTGTGCTTTTATAGCAGCTGTAAACATCTTGTTTCAACCAGAGGTGAGACACGTGCTTCAGAAGTGCACTTCTTAATAAAGTCTGATTCCAGATTCTCATTTTTAAACCCCTACACACTGCAGCTCCTTTTGACTTTGACATTTGGTATTAAACACTTTCGTACTTTTCATCACAAATGGCAGATCTTGGCCCAAATTCTTACCCAGGTTAAATGTGCTTAAAGGTGATTTATTGAAGTCGGGATGGTTCGTGTGAAGGTAACACTGAAATAAGAAAGCAATAATGTCTTAATAGAGCATGCTTTCAAAGAATTCAAGATCTTTTTATTCCATGTGTCATATTGAACACCAACATTTAAGAGAAATTTAACTCCAGTTGCACTCAGTGCATTAACAATTCAAGTACAGAGTTCAGGTTTTGTTATGAGTCATGCTTCATTTGACCATTAATGATTACTTCTTTTCAAACACACCTCAAGGACTAAATAAAATTATGAAGACTGAATGGTTCGTTTTCTTTAGATTCACAGCAGCATTTTGCATAATGTCAATGCATTCTTTACGTTAGTCCTATAAATTAAAAAACTAATAAACAGTGTTCCGAAACTAGCTTAGCCAAAAAAAACATAGATTACAAGCTGCACTGGCATTGTTTACAGTAAACTGCCTCTCAGTGAATGGAACTCTTCAGGTGATTGGTATCAAAGGAAATAGTCTAACATGAATTGTTACACAATAACCACTTCTTCATCCCCCTGATAGGAGAGAATACTGAAAAATAAAACTGTGCTTTTAAAGGATTTTTTTGTTTGTTTGTTTTGTTTTGTTTTGTTTTTTTTACTGAAGATTTATGAATATGAATGCTTTGTGGCTTCCCCTCAGTGTAGCATTGAACATTTATTGAACATTTCTATCATAGGCCACCTGTGTCAACCTATAAAAGCTGCACAGATAGGGACATTATTCTTTATTTGGCTATCTGTCAGTCTCCACTCTGTGTTGACTGTGCCCAGTGATACAGTCAACACCAGTGGGATCACAATAATGCTTTATCTACAATATTATGATGGTGTCTGCTATCACATATGGGTACCAGCAGAGGTGTACATAAACTATGTTAGCTCTGTATGCTCTTTCATATTGGCCTGCTTAAGACAACACATCCCTAATCTTCACATGACCCTTATCTATGTGTGGCAGACTGTCTTTGTGTTTCTGGGTTATATATATTTTTGTGGATGACTTTGGATGTGTGTGTGTCTGTGCGTGTGTGTGTGTGTGTGTGTGTGTGATCAACATGTATCAGTGCCATGGAGAAAGAAAAGCAGAGATCATAGTGAGGCCATGGGGAGGATAAGAAAAGAGAGGAAAACAGTACAAGAGGCAAACAGGAGAGGACTTGCGAGGCAGAGGGAAAAGAACTAGATAACGAGAAAAGTACAATGAAGAAATACAGAGAAAAGAAAAAAAGAAAAGAAAAAGGAAAAGATATCTAAGGGAGGGGAGGATGGTTTAGCTGAAATAGAAAGAGCAAAGAAAGAGGAAGAAAGAAAGAGGATGAGCATGAGAGAGATTTACGGTAGACTGAACAGGGACAATCGGTCTATATGATTGGAGGAAGCCATTGTAGGGAGCTCAGATTTTAATGGTACTCTGTGGATTGAGTTTGCAAGTGAATTCAGTATAATAGCTCACAGTATAGTTTCCCTTCATTTGAAATGTTCACTCCATTATCTGCCTAATTCCCTTACTGCCAAAAAGACATCAATATAACCATCAGAACAGCCAGAAATCAGTGGGATCATTTTTTTCACTGCCCAGGAATGAACAGAGTTTTCTTTGAATATGCTAAAGCTAGTTTGACTGAGGTAAACTCATTAATGCAATGAAAGAATAGAAGCCACTAAATCTGAGATAGCCTTTGCCCCTTGGCTCGTTTCTCGTGCTGCAGTTGTCATCCTGATCTAAACACAAGCAGCTCCTGAGCGTCTAGCTTCATGGTGTCTGTGAGCAAGAAAGCAGGTATCATTGCTGCAAATAATGTCAAGTCATTTAGACTTGAAATGAGTCTTTAAAAGAGCTGCTTGTTTTGCACAAAACATGCCAGTGGGGGCGAGATAATTTCACGCTTCATGTGACTGAAATGAGGCATAATTCTCTAAGAGCATCATGATGTCACCTGATTTAAGAAAATGTTTGAAATCAGTTGCACTGCATTGAAGACATGCTCTCTGTTGGGGACGGAAAGACACAGACTCCACCCCTGGTTCTGATGTTAACCATGGCTAAAGAATCTTCCAGAAGAGAGCCAAAAGAATTCTAAACTTCCACAGTGCAAACTATGTCAAAGTATGAAAGAATTCATCAGGCTGGAATCTGAAGGCATTCCTTTTTGTCAGACTTGCTGTGTAGGACCGTGACATAGCTCATTCCATCTCTTCTAACAAGGGCTTTTTTATCCTCTGGGGCATCCTTATCCTCCTCCAGCTCCTCTGTAAATTAATTATCATGTGTTAATTATAGCGAGTACACCTGAGCCCCTGGGCTGCTAGGGCAGAGGCTTAATCAAACACTAGTGACAGTCATTAGCTGTATTATTAAGCCTTGAAGAGCCAAATGCCACTGGAGAGTCTGTGGAAACCATCAGAATGTGGAGAACCCAAAGCCTTGTAACACCCCTATGTACATCCCTCATGCAGTGTTTTAGAGGGGGAGAACAGCCCCGCATATTGCTTAACTCTGCCCTCATTGCCTTGGATATCACATAGAAAGAGCTCATCTAAAAAGCTTTTAGTAGAAGACTTCTTCTCCTTTTTCCTCATTAATAAGTCATTCCTCTATACTTCCATGTTTGGCAGCTCTTATATCTCTTTAGCTAACTGATGTGACAGTGCTCTGACATGGTTTTATATGTTATTGTTTCACACAGAATAGCATATTTAACATCCACACAGTACCTGCAAATGCATTGGCCTAATTCCTATTAGCATATTCATCCCGTTCAAGTGTCAGCAGGGCTGTCTAGGCAGGCTGAGGTGCCTCTTTTGAAATAGAGGAGTTTTATTCATGTCAGATATTCCCCCCCTTCCCACATCTCCATTTTTTTTCTTCCTCTCATCTTTCTTAGTTTTTTCAATTGTCACAGTTGGTTGCTGCTATATACCAGTTTCTTTTTCCTTCCAGCAAGCATGCTGAACAACTAAACAATTTCTCCATTAACATGCATGGGGGGATGCAGTATCCGTCATGTGCATTTAGACACAAACGCACACTGAGGGCACGGCGCTACACAAATGACACGTGGTTCGATTCACACTCGTGGCGAAGTTCTGTCTGCGACAACGTGTAATCACTATCAGGATCTGGCAGGAGGGATTCAAACACTTCCACACTCCAGTGGGTACATTCCCTTTTTTGTTCTTCTGCTGTTGCTGGACACTGCTGCATGACAGGAGAGACCGTACCCACAGAAAGAAGAAATTCCATGTATAATGTCTGGAATTGCACTGTAATTCCACTGATAATGCCCTACATAAAAAGTAAAGGCATTCCTTTTCTTTAAGGTACTATACGTGAACATAACTCTACATGGGTGTGAACGGGTCCCTTTTCTGCTCAAGTGTGAAATTAGAAGAGAAGTGTGATGACACTCCTGGGAGTTGCAGGTTGGTGTGTGAGGAGGAAGAAGTACCCAGAAGACCAAAGGAGATGCAAGAAAAGCTTCCACCCACACAGACAGGCCGCGCTTAGGATACAACAAAGTAGTGTTGCTAAGTTGTGCTGTTTTCACAGCTTACAGTTTTTGTCCTTCGGGTGTTTTCTCATGTAATAGGCAGAGAGAAATTTATGTCCCCAATGCATGACTAAAATAGTCCTTTCACAAAAGTTCCCTTTACACAACTGGCAAGCGAGAAGTTTTTAGTATCGAGGAATTCCTCACAAAATTCTGCAAAGCAGTGTTCCCCCTCAGGCGCTATCATCACAGCTCAGCTTAGTTATAATTACCTGTTGCCCCTAAGGTTACCCATACTAATTACAGGTGCTACTGGACAGGTAGGCTTTTAAAGGCAGTCTTGCTTAAACTTCTACAAAGGGCCATTGTCCAACATGCAGCCCGTCACAGAGGATTGAAGGTGACTTGTTTAAGAAGATGGCAGCTGCTGCCACCCCCTCTTTCTTCAACTAAACCCACTGTCACTCTAATCAACACTACATTGACCTCTGCTTGAACCAGGTTGCCTCCTTTGAAATATAGAGAAGCAGATTATAAACTTAATGGTACATCCCGTGTGAGCCAAAACCTATGTAGGACACAGAGTTCTAGCCTGGGTGACTGTCAGCCAACCAAACAGACGAGGATGACCCAAAAGTACTAACAAAGCTGCTCTGTTGGATGTTTCTTTAAACATCTAGGGTAGCTAATTGTGTTGTGATCAACTAGATGGTGTAAAACTACTCTAATCCAAACTATCTTAATTTTTCTCTGCTAAGAAGTATTTGAAAGAAAAGGATTTAGTTGCCAGAGAAACCTAACATCTAGCGAACATTAATTCAGTACAACTATTCTGTATGCTTTGATGCCTATCTTCCTGTATTCCCGTTTTTCTTTATTTTTTTTAAAGTTTTTTTTACTTGCCAAAGGCACAATTAAATTACAGTCGTAGGAAAAACTTCATTTGTACAAGTATGCACGAGGGACCAATGTGATGATGAAACCAAAGTCCTGTCTTGTTTCTGGGTTACTTAAAGGTTAGACATGAGAGAGGAGGCCGATGGATGGTGGAACAATATTAACAGATGTGTTGTTAGGACTTTGCAGACAGACACACTGCTGGTCCTGAGTGTTTGTTACTTTAATATGATTCATTCCTGTCACAATATTAGCAATATATTTTTAGCATCCTAGAGGACTAGCTATGAGAGCAGAACATATGAAGATGATTTTCTTTCTCAACTCTTGAATGTGGCCCTGTTAGTGACCCAGAACTACTATAAAGTATAAGTAAAGTCTACGTAAAGTAAAAGCACAGTCAGTGTGTGTTCATATTCTTGAACTTAAATGCAGCGAAAAGGCAAGCCCAGACATCTGACAGGCTTTTGATGGTCAGTGACTAAGATCCAGCTGTGTCTGTTTATGCCGCTGATAAACCTGATGACCATCCGCATATCTGCTCTGTCAGGCACATATGCAAATGTATGCATTTTTAGTAACTAAATGATAGTATAGATAGTAGTGATAATAATGCAAAAAGATTGCTTTATTTGCACCAAATGAATGCTCTGTCGTATATTATATTGGGCACTGCTCCACTGGCTTTCCATATACTGCTTGTTGCAACAATTTTAACAGATGTCTTTAACTGACTTTTTAAAAGACAAATAGACTGTTTACATGCAAAAACAACCTTTAGCCTTTACATTGTATTTAATATAGTAACCTGCTCTTCTAGTTTTTTTCTATTCATTATGATTTTCATTCATTGGAATGCACTAGCTACACTGGCTACACACACAGACAGTAAATGTCACAGACAGTGTTAAGTTTCCAAGGCATTGTGAAAGAGCTAGTCCAATCACCACCAAAGGTCAAGACTGATCCTTTTACTTCCTCTCTTCTGTTCACCAACGACAGCTGCTTTTCAGCACGGCCCAGGCCATGACTCACTGAAGGACTAAGGCCTGTGTCTGGCTTTGATCTTATCGTGTCACCAAGCAAAAGGTTCACAACAGTGGTGAAAGCAACAATGTCTTGACTCTGAAGAAGGGAGTGGTGAAAATATCTGAAGAGTTTAAAGGACAAGGAAAAGTGTGCAAATGTGCTGTCAGACTGAAGGATAGTTTCCATTCAAAGCCAGTATGGAAACTTTTGTCAGCACATTTGTCAGGTGAGGTAATTCAAGCACCACACCTGGATGAGGTGAGGACAGTCAGCAGATGTCCATGCACAGTTTCCTTTTCTCTCTCCACTCTGACTCACAAAGGCTTGACACCACATAAACCTCCACAGCTGCTCAGCTACTCGGGAGAGCAACTATTCTGTCTGTCTGCAAATATCTTTTTCAATTCAGAACAAAGCAAGTGGAGGACAAATTGCTTAATGAGCCTGCAAGAAATTCCTGAGAAAGATATGCAAAAAAAAGTAGTATTTATGCTGTTTTTATACGCTGCTGTTTTATTTGACACAACAATACACTCAGTTTCATCGCTTGCAACTTTCTGAGGACTTGTTTTGAATGATGTGACTATTATTACTTTCTAAAATCAAACCAGTCCATCACATCTTCACTTCCAAGAAGTAAATGGTTCAGAAACAGAAACATGTACAACAGCCTGTTTTTTCTGGTTTTGGCCTGTCGGTCTGAATCTGACATCTGTGGACAAGTTCACAAAGTGAAGTCTTCTCCAGGATGTGCAGCCATTTAGGGCTCAACACAAACCACTCTGCACAGCAACTCATGATGTGAAAAAGCCTACAGCTGGAAAGTGGACAAACACTGGCAGATTGAAATGGCTCAGACTAAAGTCACAATCTGAACAACATTTGAAGAAAAGGGTTGGAGCACAATTTGATCAGAGGACTTTTTTCCTGTCTGACCTGGACTCCACAATGGTTTGGGCATCACCGTCCATGATAGCTTGTGATATATTGCACAGAGTATAAAATACATGGGCAAATTTTACACAGTATGGAACCCATCTTATTTTCCTAAACAAACCAGCTCTCGAGGCCTTTATATGATCCACCTCCATATGAGATGGGGTAGGATAGTGGTACCGACGAGTGCTATCGTATTCAGCACTCCCCCATCTGGTCTATATATGTAATTGATGCAGTCAACTGAATGGGGTTTTCATTGTTCATCTCTTTTTGACTGAGTAAAACGTGAAGATGATCTGAAATCTGTCTTGTTCAGTTGTGTCTTTGACCGAATGTGGTAGGACTTGACCTTAGCAGCTAAAGAAGTGCAGGAGACAGATGTTGTCCAGTGTAGCAAGTGATTTATTCACCATTTTGTGACCAACCAATATTTACAAAAAATAAATAAAAAACTTAACTCCATAATTAACACAATAAACATAACTGAACTTAAATCAACGGAAATTAAGGTCAAACTGCACACGGGTACACTAACCTGGTCCTTTTTTTTTTTTTTTGAACACCTGCATTGTCTGCTTAAATTAACCACTCCCCCCTGGACTATTCCATTAGGTAGGTGAAACAAACATTTCAATACTCAAACCTATACTGCTACTCCTTCCTAGCAATAAAACTCTACAGTGTACTCAATACATATTGCACCGATAAATCCATATCTTTATAAACACAGTCTAAAATCAACTTTATTAAATTACAAAGATTCTCCCCCTTTTTCAAATGGTCTTTTCCTGTGACGTCATATTAACCAGGAAGCTATAAATACAGGAAGTAAAACTATATTTCCTCCTTTTGTTCCTGGAACACGGCTAGGTAGGTGAGTTCTAACTAAACCAATTAACAGTTGAACTAAATAACATGTTAACTTAACAAACTTGTCAGAATTAGACCAAGATGTTATGTTACGTAATCTGTAAAAGTGCAAAACATAAACAAACCCGGGATAGTAGATGTTTGCCTATTGCAGACTACATATGAAATATGGTTAAATCAAAACAAGAATGTTAACTAAGAATATGGGGACAAGTGGCGCTCTCACCCACTTCGTCACACCGGAGTTGAACAAACCCACAGGGCCTTAGAGAGAGAAGCAGTAGCTCATAAAGGTAGGACAGAGAGAATGAAGTACTTGGGAACTGAATGTGATACCAAGAAAGCTTAATAAACTGAGCATGGGTAACATTATCTGAGCTGGTTCAGTGGACCCAGCTGCAGTGCATCTACAAGCTACTTTGCAACCCACCTTCACTCCAGCATCTCCCTTGATGCTTTATTTGACTACATCACTTTACTATCTTCTGGGTATAACCTGGAGTCCTGTAGTCTTTGCCTATCCATATATACTCACAGAAATATGGGTCTAGCCTAAACTATTTCAGGAAGTAGAAATAAGTAAAAAGCAACAAATTCTGGAAATGAAAGGAGGAGGAGCTCATTGTATATTTGCATTGAAAGAGTTAATCACAGATTGTGGAAGCACATCAGATAACAAATTTGCACAACAAATCTAAGGAACTGCCTGTGTCTGGACCGCTGCAGACAAAGTCAAATAGAATGAATGTGTACATCACAACACAAAATGGCAAAAGACCCTCTGAAATACTGTTCCGTTTTATCTCAGAGTGAACACAACAGCCTGGATAACAACAGTACCAACTACACTGTACAAACCTGTACCAAACTGTGTCTCTCCCTCTCTCATATCGGAGTGTCGTCAGAGAAAACAACCCTCTTTTGAGTCTCTTTTAAGTCATCACACATCTCAGTGTGCTGACCTGTCCTGTACGCTCTGAGGCCCAGACTGTATCTACATGAAAAATATATAATTACAAGATTCATTCTGCTCAGGGGTTATTATGAGATTACCATCAGATTAACAATCTTCTGGGTTGGGTATCATTGCAGTCTTTTTCTTTTTCTTCTTTTTGCTGACTTATTGTTTCTTTCTCTATATGCCTCTTTGTCTGCCTGTTTTTGTTTTTTTGTTTTTTTTCTCTTTTTCTCCTCTGGTCTCCCAAACGTGCCAGGTTACATGTTCCTGTCTAACTACATGCAAGCAACGCTGCCCACTATAGAAAAAAGATGGAGTTTGAAGTACAGAACTGACGAAGGGATGCCATCTGAAAGCCATATGTGCTGGATAATTTCTGCAAAATCTCAAACGTCCTGCTTGTATTTTTTGTGCTACTAATGTTTTAAAATGCTTGTGGAATGATAATGATAGGATATTATGTGGGTTTGTGAAGTTCATTTTCAATGTAATACTTGCTTTTGGCAACTACTTACAAACCCAGAGTTCCGAGACTCTGGATACTTTCCTTTGACTGTCCACTCAGCCAATTAAGTCTAATTACTCCTGAATAGTAAGAACACTAATACAATGACACAAAGTTTTTCAAACTTCTTTATGACCTTCTTCTGGTAATATACTGGGTTTCACCCTGGTGGAGGCTCACCTCACATTATGGAAATGGAGGGGGGGAAACCCCTGCAACTAATTGCCAGGACTGTGAGGTTTTCTTTAACAAAAGTGGCCTGAAAATGCACACATCAGTGCCCAGATTTAAAGACAGCCAGGGAGCAGTAGGAGGAAAGAGGTGTAACAAAGAATATGCAGAAGTCTCTAATTTCTGAAAATCTGGTTGGATTATTTATACATTAAGAAAGGACTGAGAAAATTAATATGGAAAAATGGCAAAATCTGTAAATTGTATATGTCTTGGTGACCAATGTCACCAAGCAACTAACCCCAATCACTCACCAACTGGTTGGGGAATATACATTTTTCCTTAGTGACCAGTAGTTACAATCGTTGAATTTAACAGTCTTGGGGTGTCTGCGTGACTAACATCTGATACCTTCACACAGGACTGCCAACAACCTCTAGCAAACTCTGACAATCAGTCAGGAAATACTTATTTTTCCTTGAGTGGTTGCTCAGCAGTCTAGGCCAGCTGGAATGGAATCAAACAAGACTAGTATCCTTGCTTAGCAAGCTGCATGTATAACCTGTATGGATCCAACACAACAGACAGATACCTGCTAACTAGTAACAAACCTGTAAAATCCAAGAACTGAATTTTTTAGCTCTGAACACTGATAGTAGAGGCAGTTAAAGACCAACAAAATCCAGATTCAGAGGTAGAGGATGTGGTACAGGATGTGAAGAAAGCAAATGACTTTCAATCAGAAGATCAAAGGGTGTATTTCATGTCGGAAAGCTATTTTTAGACACAGTTCACTACAGATATTATACCTGCAGGCTGCCACACTGCTTAGATAGCTCTAGGAGAAGATAATGGTTTGGCATAAAATACATACCTTGACAACATGTTCTTTACCTCTACCATTCATTAGAAAAAGGAGTGGATTCAAATCTACCTTTTGTCAGCTCCATTACCTCACATTAATCTCGAATCTTGTGCACATTTCCTAATGCATGTTGATAGGAGAATTCTACAATAAAAAGCATAAGTGAAACATTTTCAGCCAACTTTCAAGTGGTTTGGTTTTTTTCCTGACAGATTTTTTTCTGGTTTCCCATTGGCTGCCCAACTGGTTCTTGTGGCTCACTGTGCCACCCCATTTAAAAACATCCTGAAAATGTCCCTGTCAGGCATCCCTGTTAGAAAAACCTATTTCACCTGCATAGCTCACCTCAAGCCAACAGTGCAAAAATGACATATTTGTGAGTGAACTGCAGTGAAATGAAGGCTGTGGATGACATCTCTTCTTTCTCTTCATCAGGGTGGCTATGGCTCAAGAGATAGACCATGTCAGCTACTAATCACAAGATTGGTGGTTCAATCCCTGTCTTCTCCAGCCTGCATGCTAAAGTGTCCTTAGGCAAGCTATTGAACTCCAATGCATTCATCAAACTGTGAATGTGTATCAATGTTAGATGGAATACACTCTCTTCATATCCTCCTTTACTATATCCATAAATCTTCTCTGAGGGCTTCCTCTTTTCCTTCTGCCTGGCAGCTCCATATTCAAAATCCTTTGCTCAGTATAGCCATGATCCCTCCTCTGCACACTGAATTTAAATTTTTTATTTATATAATGGCAAATCACACAACATTCATCTCAAGGTGAGCCCTCAAGCTCTCCAAAACTGAGCTCAATCCGAGCTGTTCCTCATTCTAAATATAATTTTAATGCCCTAATTTTGAATCCCGTCCCTTTTGGTCACTCCGGATGAAAATCCTAACTCTGCCACCTCCAGCTCTGCCTTTTGTATTTTTGCTAATTACACTGTTCATCACAAATCTTCAAATGATGTAGATGGTAGTGTCAAAGGTTATTATAAATTACCCCTGACACCTCCACTCACTCCACCCTGTCTGCACTGTCTTTTTCACATCTCTTGTGCAGTGTTGCTTTAGATGGTTGACCCGGGCATTTAAACTGATCTACTGAAACTAACTCTACTACTTGCATATTCACCTTTCCACTTGTCTTTCTCTCATTCACATGTATTCAGTCTTTTGCTGACTTTCATTCCTCGTCAGTGCATACCTCCACCTCTCCAGACTAGTATAATTACTGATGACAGTGTTTCTGCAAACATTGTAGTCCACACAGACTCCTGTCTGACCTGTCCATCACCCTCCCAAACAAGAAGGCACCCAGTAATCTGTTACTTGTACCACACACCTCACTACTATCTCTCTGTCCTTATGTATGTCCTGCAACACCCTCTTCTGATTTCCTCATGCAGATCCACAGTTCCTCTCTTGGCACCCTATTAAAGCCTTTCTAAAGATCTCAAAAAACACATTGCAACTCTTCTGACCTCCTCTATATTTCTCCATCAGCACTCTCAAAGCAAATATTGCATCTGTTGTGCTGTCTGGGCATGAAGCCATACTGCTGCTTGCTGATCATCGCCTGTACTCTAGCTTCAACAATTCCTTCCCATGTCTTCATGTTACGGCTCATCAGCTTTACCCTTCTGTAGTTCCTACTGCTCTGCACACCACCCTTGCTCTTGAAATCTTCTCAACACACTCTCTTCATTCGTTAGTAGATTTACATCTCTATACTTAAACAATCTAACTGCTTCCTCCTCGTCCAACCTCCTTTCCAGCTCAATCTTCCTGTCTACCCAATCAACACAAGTACTTTTCTTCTTCCTCATTGTCCAGCAACACATGCAACTCACTATAACCCTTTTCTTTTGGCTTTGCCAGCTTTGTCTGCTATGCGCCTACCCTCCCAGTAGCCCAGTCTACATTCTTCATCTCCCTGATTTTGAATAATTTACTCTACTTTTTCATTCTATCACCAAGTCTCCTTGTCTAATTTCCTCTGTCCAGAAGATACACCAAACACCTTCTTAAGAGTTCCTCTCACAACTTCTGCAAAGTCCTTCCTTCTTCACCTTCTGTACAAGATGTAGCATACCTCTGTATACCTTCCTCCATTCCTATACCCTATGTTAGCCTTCTGGGTCACTCGGTCCATGACCAATTCTGGACATCTAAACAATGTCCGAACTTGGTCCACAATTTGGATACCTGACCATCACCCATCCGGACATGGATATGATGTTCAACATTTGAACTTTGGACTGGGTAATTGTTTTTGACGTTATGTGGACATCTATGACAGGTGCAGGAAATTTACACGACTAACAAATGTAACATTTCCTTATTTACAAATATATAAATTGTGTTTGTTTATAAATAATGCATATTCATACATATCATGTTGATAAAAACAATTTATTATGAGTTAACCTATTGATTTATTCAGTACATGTGGGTTGAGGGTCACTCTGCTTTCCTTCACACATAACTGTTTTGTTTACAGAAAACATGGCCTCCACCCTCTGGAAACATGGGACTACAGAGCCTATACGTGTAGAAGCATTATAAAAACTAAAATGAGACCAAGATTGACATTGAAAAGACGTCTACAACGACCACATTTGGACTATAAATAGCAACACTAGAAGTTCATTAGAGGTACAAAAAAAAAAGACGTTGCCTCGCGTTACAAAGCAAACCCTTCAGTGGACCAAAATTTAGGTCCAAAAATGACCAATAAAAGACATCATCCTGACGTCACTTTGCGCAGTGGGATGGTGTTTCTTCAACATATCTCCTGCTCCATCCACCTCTCTTCCACCTGGTCTCCTGCACACTATATCTCGCCCTTTACTAGTCACAGTCCATCTATTTAAAGTCCCCACTCTCCTCCTCACTCCTGCCTTAACTTCTATCTTGCTGCCTCCTTGCATGACTTCCCCCTTTTCTTTTCTGTTTTTCCTCTCTGGCCAATAGAAACACAGGTTCCACCAGCACTCTATTTGCTAACAGCACCGGAGATGTTAGTTTTTAACCCGGGCCCTGAATGACCCAGTATGGGAATCTCTTTTTTTACGGTGGATGCCCTTCCTGATACCACTCTCCCCTTTTATGCAGACTTGGATCCGGTACTAGGAGTAAAGTAGCTTGTGCCCCTCCCCCATGGCTAGGTTCACTTATGCAAATATAATAATGATGATAATAATAATAATAATAATAATAATAATAATAATAATTAATAACAATAAATGTAGACAGATATACTATGAAACTGCCAGAACCTTTAAAACTTCGTTGATACAAATTCTTGGTCATACTACCCAGCCCTAATACAGCTACCATAAAGCTGTCACTAAAACTAGCGATGTGTGAAGATGTCTAAATGTCTGAATTTATCACAAACCAAGATGACAGCTTCTTGAGTGAAAGGAGATCCTTGGAGCACGACTGTGCAGGTGCTATTCTAAAGTGAAAACCTAGTGCGCGTGTGTGTGAGTTCATTGTTAAAAGTAAAGTCGGTGTGTAACTGCATGCACAATCATGTGCACTTGTGTGTGAATGACTCATCCACAAGCCATTGTCTGACATGGGAGACGAGCCCATAGACATTAGCTCGCCTGGATATACACTCATTACTGTTTCCTGAAATACATGGGAAAATTATATCAGCTTGCCACATGGAGCTCGGGCGACAAAGGAAATGATGGCGTCCTTTGTGTAAAAGACAGAAGGGGCTGAATTCAAGAGGCTCTTAGCATGAGGGCTGATGACAGGTGTGATACGAGAGTTTGTGATGGCACACTACAGGAGCCCACGAGTGGTCTGTAAATGTGGCGTGGAGAGGGGGCAGACCAGACTGGAGCACTCATAAACACAGCACACACATATCTCCACAAACGCGCAGCAGGTTGGAATCACTGCAGCATGTGTGCACAGCATGGTCTGCAGACACACACAAATACGCAGCTGCTGGCAGCCCACAGCGAGTGTGTGATTGTAACTCTCTGGGGTTCTGTATCTCATATGCGTGTTGTCAACTAGGTGTGTCTCTATGTGTGTGTGTGTGTAAGCGATGGTATGTGTGCATACTCGCCCACGCAGCTGTCGTGACCCCACGCCACTGTTTTGGGCTCACCCACCACCACCACCACTACGGGAGGATTAGCCACCCCACATGCTGGGGAGCACATCACGGCCAATCACATATTCATGGGAAATTCAATTTCTCCAACACATTGGGATGATTTGTGGCATGACATTGAGGCAGTACCGCACCCAGTGGATTGTGTCACAAATTGAAAAAGCAAGCGGAGGACGTCTGTTACAATAGGCCAAAATACTGGAGTGTGAGGTGGGTTTATGATGGAGAAAAATAGTTAATGTGTGAGTGTTTCCAGTCCACAGCAGCGGAGCACAGCCAGAATTTGTTATATCCTTTCTTATGGCCTGAGGGAAATTCATCTGCATATCAACAGCATTGTGCGTCTCTGCCAGCGGACAACAAGGAGGCAATCAGCTTGCTTATTCACACCCTCTGTCTGCATGCCCTATTCCACTTTCCATTCCGGTACAGATGTTTTCACAACCCCCACTATTACACAGTAACATGGATTTGTACCAGGTGTTCCCTACCACCCCACCACCACCCCTTTAGCATCATTAAAATCATGCATCCCATCTATCTAAAGATAAGCTCATCTGCCAGACAGATAAGGAATCTTCTCAGCAGTAATGGTGATGGTACCATGGGGACCCACATGTTGTGCGGGCACTAATTGAAGCCAATCGGCATTTCACACAGTTAGCATCACCTGTATAATAAGGTCACAAACTCCTAAATTCCCCACAGTGCACTGCTCATTTCACTTTCTTTCATTTTCACACTTTCCAGCAGCATTTGCCTGAATCAGTGTTGCTGTGTTTAACAGTACAAATGTATGGCACAGGTCAGGAGGAAGTGGGGGAATGGTGAGAGTTCATTCTGTCTTCACTTTCTATCAGGGTGGATCTCAGTGCGCGGTAAAGCTTCTTTGGTGCGGCACAAAATTAGAAGAGACCGATACAAAGAAAAAACTGACAGAAAGACAGAAAATAAGGAGCCTTTAAAGATGGAGATATTTCCTGAGGGATAATCCTCTTTCTGGGTGGGTGATTTGGAGAAGAGGAACCTTTTTATTGTCTTTTATTTTGTTACTTTATCTTCTCTCTACCCAGCAGCATGTCTTCTGGGTAGAGAGAATGCCTCCTTAGGTTAGAAAGACAGTGATGTAAGAAGATTTTAGCTACTAATGTAGTGATTAAGCATAAAAGAAATACTGTAAATAACAGGGATAGTCGAAACATTGTGGACCTCATCATGATGGCAGATTGCCCTGCCTCTGAAAGGTCTAATTTATTTATTTATTTTTCTAACTATATATCAGTCTTATCTAAGAGTGTTTTCCAAATGAATAAAAGGTCTGAAAGGAAGAATAACATCCGACACATTTATCTACCTATTAAATTGCCTGCAAACCTTGACTTAATATCCCTGCTGTCAGCCTCTAGCAACAACTTATTAATTAGAATGGCAAATTGCCGTTAAAAACATTCCACGCGGCTGCTTTTCTCCGAGGTCTACCACTTCTCAAATTTGGTGCGAGAGTCCACCACTCGGCTTAATTAATTTGCGAGACCTTTGAGGACTCCTGCAGCTCACGCTAAGACGACAGACCTGCTTGCATAATTATCCACCATGTTTACACACCAGCAGACTTTGTGTGCACTTTCTGTGGTGATGAGCAAATCTCCAACCCTTTTTATAAATGCAGCGGGCGTCATCCATTCGGGGCCAGTGCACCTCACCCAGGAGCTTCAACCTGGCTCTATGTATTGGAGGCAGTGCTAATGAGAATGAGGTCATGGGGAATTTGGCAGCCATTGTGACGGATGTGGAGAGAGACACAAGCCAGAGCTTTTCTCCCTTTTCTCCCCACCCAGTGTGTCAAAACATGCTGAGTGTTGGGCCAGTGGCAGCAGCTGATGGGAAATAAGGGCAGCTTCTTGGCAACTGGCAGCCATGTTGGAGGCCAGCTCAGTAAAAGGATTTATGAGGGAAGTGGGAAGAAAGGAAAAAAGGTTCGCTTTATCTTTTCCGTTTGACAAACAACCAAACTGATGCAGCGATAAAGGACGCAAACAGAATCAATTAAAATAGCCCCAGTAGTTTTCATTTACACCAATCAGACACTGTGTTCTTTTGCCACTGAATAGCCAGTGACTGACCGCCTTTCACTGGCAGGAGAATTGGAGGAGGAGGAGGAGTGGATTGAGAAAAGAGGCTGTGAGAAAGATGAGGTTTAACGGGGGAAATGGGTTTAACAAGACTGTAGCAGTGCAGAAAAGAATGTCCACCTTCCATGGGCCACTGGAATGGGACAGATACAGAAACAGCAACCCACATGCATGCATGCATAAAAGCTGAAAAGCAATCCAGTATCGTGTTTCATCAAGGACACAGTTTTTCATCGTAAAGAACTTCCTGTTCTGATGTTACTCAGACTAAGCTATTCTTCACAGTGCTGTGTGGGTAGAGAAACAAGGCCAGGTCCAACAGTGACCACATATCTGCAAATGACGTCATTCAGAAAGCAGCTTTGCAGACTTTCCTAAGAGAAAGATTTACCTCAAAAGAATCTAGGCTTAGTTTCAATTAATGACTTTCATTAGAAACCACTGCAGTGATGTGAGCAACTTTGCAGAAGCCTCAAAAAGCTAGTTCCAAAATGATGCTTTACTTAGTACTTAATGCTTTACTTGCTCTAATCATTTTTTTTTTTTGCCTAGAACTTACATCATGATACACCAGTTCCCCTTTCATTTGATAAATGAAAATCTACCTGAGGTATATGTACCTGATTTGGTCAAAATACACCTAGATATTTGAGAAGAGATAAACTTGATTTAGTTCAGATCATTCAAGAATGTTTCAACTACCGTTTTAATAAAAAGCCGGTGACACTGGAAGAACAATGGCTACTTTTGACATGGAAGTCAATTTTAAAAAAATCTTTATCAATATTCAATATTAGTCAAAATGAAAAAAATAATCCCAACTAAAGGTTTTTAATTCAGTATCTGGTCTTTAAACTTGACGTCATTGGCCGTTTTCCGGGTCCAAACTCTACTTCAGGTCCCAAAGTCAAAGGAACACAGCGGCATCACTGAGAGTTAAAAACTGTCTAAATTCTTTCGTCTTTAATAAACTGATCAGTGTGGCTGCTCTACCAGGTGTAACAATGAAGTTTAACATCCACGTATCCATGAAAACAGAATTTATGAAATTTAACAGAGTTCGAAGAGGGATTTCTGAAAAAATTAAAACGTACAGCTCTGCTATTACTTTCAACATAAATGAAGACAGAAAACTAAACAGCAGTGACGTTTGTAGGATTACTGGAGTTGGGCTAGATGGATATAATGATGTGCTACGTGGTGGCTAGCTACACAGCTAACGTGATTAGCTGTGATAAAAGTTAACGTGATTGTCTGATGGTTAGGGACAAATGCAATTGCATGGCAGGATGCTGTAAATGGACCAAACTTCAGTCAGGAGAACAACTGAGATAATCCATCCACAATACGAGGTTAGTCATTAATATACTGCTGCATGGGCTGGGCTGTAGTTACATCATAAGGTTTTAAAAACTGAGCTTTAAAATGAATAGCATTAATAAATCTGAGAGAGGCTGACGGTGGTCACTGCCTCTTTTTAGGGGCTTGTTCATATTAAATAGAACAATATACAAAGCATTAAAACATGTTAAAAACACAACAGCCTTAATAAACGCAGAGCAGTTTGGACCTGGATGTAGGGTTCATACATCATCACTTAAAGACTGGATTCATTCATTCATCATTTACAGGCTTTATAAAATAACCTATCACCTTCATTTTACATCCATATTGATTTTCCACCAGAAACAGCCCAGATTCATTTGAATTTATTGAACCACTTCTGAAACTTCTGGGCAGCACCAAATCTGATGCAACAAAGCACCTTGACTGAATGTTGCACAACGGTTGACATTCAAAATTGAAATGCACAGCATTGGTTCAGGTAGGCTGACAAGTCAAGCTCAGCTGCCATCCCATCAGATCAATTGATCTCAGTGCCAGCTTATATCATCTGATGGCCCAGCTAATACCCTTCAAATCTTATCCCACAGCTGCTCCACACTGCAAGCTGCTTTGCAGGCTGCTTTCACCAGTGCTCCCCCCGTGATGCTGTATCTGACTCAAACAGTGTTATATCTTTTGCTGCTAATGCCTGCTCTGTTCTATGTTGATTCATGCTGCTGCTGTCCTTGCCTCTGGCTTTCCACGTGTGCACATGGAAGGGCGGGAAGTTGTGCTCTCTCCCCCCTTAAGGAAGACAGGGAGGTCCCTTAACAGAGCCCTGCTGCCAAATATAAATGACTGCAGATGGAAATAATCTTCCTTTTACTATAGTCACTATAGTGCTCCAGACTAAATGGTGGCAGGTTGACTTTTTATAACAGATGCAACCTGGTCCCACTAAAAGGCTAACAACTGTGCTGTGTCAGCAACTGTAGAAAATTCACCTTATATTAGGTTTTTCAAGATAAAGAATGATTTTTTTCCTTGGTCTACATTACTACCCAGATGTCCATGTGTCCTATGAACTTGCAAATGGCCAAAACTACATTTTCAAGTAGTTGTCAAAGTTTTGAGACTGTAATAACTGAAACTGTCAAGGAAATTGACTTCACATTGGCATTTACTAGCTGACACCTGATTTTTACAGGCTAGGTGTATCATTAGAAGCCCTTTTTTGACTTTGATGAGTAATTCTGTAAAAACCACACAGTCCAGAAACATACACGCATCTGGCAATGACCTACACGATGATCCCACAAATCAACACGGAATTCTTTACAAAAGCAGCTTCACAGATCTCTCCCAGAGTAAGAAAAAAGCACCACACGCCGGAAATCGCCTGGTGGTTTGAGCTGCATTTGGCCCTAAGCTGTTTTTCAGAGGCAAATGGAAAGAAAAAGATGATAATGAAAGAGGGGATTAACCACAGCAAGAGAGGAGATAACTAGTTGGGCCTGTTGCTGAATACACACAATAATTTTTTTTTTTAAAGTGGGGGCCGGGGGAAAGCAAGATTTCTTTTGCCAGCCACTGCTGCCCTGCTGGAGTGTTGTTCACCTCAGCACGCCAGCTCTGAAGCTCCGTGTGTGCGTGTGTGTGTTTGTGTGTGTGTGTGTGTGTGTGTGGGCAGGGGGTCATCCAAACAATATATTTGCATACAAACAGCCTGTCCAGATTCACAGAGTGGGGAGAAGTAGATGAGGAAGGAAAGGGGCAGGAGAAGAGGCAAATGTGGCATTTTGGATTTTTCTGAAAGAGAAGGTTGGAAAGGAGGATTGTTTCTTCTCCTTAAGTGCTGAGGGGCTTTCAAATTTAAGCAGAGTGGAGAATCTCATTACCTGAGTGATGCACTGCCTGTGTTTACACACATAATTCCAAAGAGGCTTCAACATTCCTTCATTCATTCACCTCACTTTTTCTTTCTTGGTCAGAAAAAAACAAGTTCCAATTGTAATAATAAACAGACCTTCTCAAGCACAGAGGGAGTGTTCAAATGTCCCTTTTTCCCAGTGCAGCGCTGTCACAGAGAGGGTGCTTCAGTAGGATTACTTCTCTGAGTTTGTCCTCAAATAGAGCACTTGAGAAGGTAGGAACAATAAGGTAAGCCACGAGGAAGAAAACTGTCTCTCTGTATCTCTATATTGTGGTGTAGCATGGGCCAGTAAATAATTGTGTGCCTATGTGTCTGTGTGTGGGTGTGTGTGTGTGTGTGTGTGTTGTTTTTTCTTTTGTTTTGTTGGGGTTTTTTTGGGTGGGGGTGGGAGGGCATGTATGAAAAAAGTCATGAAAAGTCATCTACATATTGTAGCTGTTTACTGTCACCAGGGGGCGGTGTCACAAACCCTGTGAACTCTTCTTGCTCATGCTGTTGTTGTTTGTTCCCAGCCAGGAAAAGAGCAAACTTATAGCATATTAAGAACTGAAAAGTATTTTTGTGCTTTTCCCACTCATGCTGAACTCTACAATCACCTCCTTTCTTGTTGCAGCTCATTTTTCAACCAGTCAGCATTCAACTTATGCACAGTATCATCTACTACATCTACATCAAGCTACATGCTGTGGGGATTTTGGAGGACTACACACAAGCATGTTTGCAAAGGCTGCATGAAGGCAAATACCAATGAAAATTGCCAATACTCCTATGACATAAATTTGCCAAAAGGTCATAAAGTATTCTTAAAGTTATGTACACAATGATAGTTATCTTCTTATTAAATAAATCAAGCAATGTGTGCCCCAGAGAGCTGACCTGTCACTTGTGGTGCAACCAAGGTCATAAAGCTTTTTTGCAGGGAGTGAAAAAAAAATGAGTGAACAAGAAAACATCAATGCATCATGCAACGCCTCCCCCCCAGCATAAGGCTAATGTAGCATAACTAAAGGTTGGTTCAGGGTTGCCTGATCCAGCCCTAAATATATGCTATAGCAAAAAGTAAAGCTTCAAACTTGATTTTAAGAAAGAGAGATCTGTCTCTCGAATCCAAACTGAGAGCTTTTTCCTTACTAGAGTAAGAAGGCTCTGCCTCCCATTTTCCTATAGAACCCTAGGAGTGCGACTGCAGTGTGAGATCGAATTACTCTGTGTGTTACAATGTGTTATATGTTTTTTTAAGATAAAATGGGGCCTGATTATTCAAGACCTTTTATTTGAAGCAAAGGATTTTCAAATTCAATTTTGAATCTAACAGAGAGACAATGAAGTACAGCTAATATGGGTGAGCTATGCTCTTTCTATCTAGTCCTTGTGAGTATTTTTACTGCAGCTTTCTGGATCAACTGATGACTTGGTAGTAATCAATGCATGAACTAGCTTTCCAGCATCACTCTGAGACAGGATGTTTCTAATGGTAGCGATATAGTGCAATTGAATGAAGGCAAACAATTAAATGTGAACGCTGAAGGACACATCATTACCAAAATGACTCCATGATTCCTTACACTGCTACTGGAGGTCATGGTAATGCCAACATCTAAAGCTACCTCAGTTTTGTTGAATTTAGAATCAGAGAATTAGATGTCATCCAGGCCTTTGTCTTTAAGACATCCTTGTAGTTTAAGTAGTTGATTTATATTATGTAACTTCATGGAAAAATAAAGCTTGGTATCATCTGCATAACAATGAAAATGCATGGTTTTCTAATAATACTGCCAAAGTTAAGCATGTATAATGTAAAAAGTATAGGTCCCAGCATGTAAGCCTTTAAAACTCCATGACTAACTGTAGAGTATGAGCAAGACTCCCCATTTGCATGCACAAATTGGAATTTATGCAGCGCAGTTCCTTTACCAATGGTCTGTTGTAATCTCTGTAGTAAAATATTGAATTGAATGCTGCACTGAGATGTAACAGGACAACCAAAAAAATATCAGAGGCCATAACAAGATTGTTTCTGTGCTATGATGCACTCTAAATCCCGACTGAAACTCTTCATATAAACCAGTCTTTCATAAATGATCAGGTGGTTGTTTAACAACTACTCTTAAAAATTAGTCTACAGTTAGTCAAGACACCAAGTAAGGGCTTTTTAAGTAATAGTTTCATCACCTGTTAATAAAGACAAACTTATCATAAAAAAAGAGTAAATTTGTGTTTGGTCAGTTATTTCTTTGTTGTAACAATGCTTCTTGGCAATAAATCTGTTTGGCATTGGCAGAGAAGATTGGGCAAGTTTGTCATTGGCACAACTCAATACTCAACTCTGCTGCTCAACCTGCAAATGCATTTTCTGTACAAATATGGCAGACATGTAGGAATGGGGTCTAAAATGCACCCCAATAGTTTAGAGGAAGATATTGTAGTAATTTAAGGGTGTAGAATAAAGTGCTGTATATATGTATGTATGGGTGAATGTGGCTTCAAGTGCAAAGCAATCTGAGTGATCAATAAAACTCGAGGATCATTTCAGATATATTTGTGTAATTTTGGCAGGGAGGGACAAAATAAAATATCACTCGTGTACATATTATGCACTTAATAATTTATTCCATATGACTCACATGTAGCTTGTGGTGTTATTGCCAGCTTTTGTGCTGATAGAGAAGAGGATTATCATGCAGTAATAAGTGCCTGAAGGTGGATACAGCGCTGCAGATTCTGCACCTCTGCTCTTTTTTAGTTTTAGGATTTGGGAACTTTTTGCAGACATAATGATATCAAGGTTGAATTTTGGTGTCTCTTCTTAGGATTTCTTGTAATAGTTTACCTTTTTCCTGCATTTCTGACCTTTTAACCGAGTCCTTTTTTTGTTTGCTTTATTTGGCATATGTGTGCTATCTTCTGCTTCCTAACCAGAACTGCAGAACTGTGTTAGAAAGAAGGAAAAAGAAGAAATACTTGTGCTTATTGGTGCATCCATAGATGGACACCTTGCACTAAAATATCTAACCTGCCAATTAAAAGCCACATAATCACCCCTGGTTTGTATTTAAGACTATTTTTAGAATCTTGCCAACTTCTTCTTTTACAATGCAGACTGCAATCACCTGATGCCACTGTTGTGACAAGCTGCACTCCAAACATTAAGTGAATTTGTCGCTCCTTTGCATCTTTATTTTCACTCACTGGCGCACATCTCCTTTCAATCAACCAAAAGTAAAGCACACAGAGAGGACGAGAGACACAGGCAGAGCGCAAGCTGCAAGTAGCAGCCTGGGAGCCCATTATAGTGTTGCCAGCGTCAGATCACAGCGCATGGCCTTGTCTTTTTCATGTAAAACAACCACTGTTTTTGACAGCACATTTGTTAAAAACCAACCGAGGAGTATGCAGAGTTTAGATAAAAGAAGCCTCGGTGCACAGTTACTGTTTGCCTGTTCTCCTTTTTTCCCTTCTTTCATTTCCTTCCCTCCCACACCAACACCACACCTCCCATGATACACCGGTGTGCTAATTGCTATCAACATGAGTCACAAACATTCAGCCCACTTTTTTTTTTCAGGAAAAGAGAATTATTACTGGCAAGCTTCATGTCCATCAACACATGGATAATTCCTGTTTTTACTGCTTCGAATCGACATGTGTGTAGGTGTGTGTCAGTGTGCTATGCGAGCACAGCTAGAGAGAACATCATTCCTGAACCTGGGAGGCAAGGTTGCTTTGAATTGCATACAGGTTTGACTTCAAACCTGGACTTTAGTATTAAGGTAAATTTTCACCCAATCAGGAAAGCAGGAAAACTATTAAACTACATCAACTATAAAATAATTTCTCTAAAAACGCAAAATTGGGTCCCTTGGATGTAAACCTGAAGAAGCTCCCTTGCATTTTTCTGAAATCCATTTACACAGATTCTCACAATGATAAAAAGAGCATTTCACAGAATCCTCAGAATTCCCATTTTGAAAAGCATGTCGTTCATCCACAAGGAATCACCAGAGAACCTTTAATTAATACTGTTTTAAGTAAAAAGAAAGGGTGTGAAAAATCGAATTAGTCTGAGTGAATATAAGCCAGAAGGAGTGCATGACTGGGCCTCGTAGAGCCTTTCAAAATAAAGGAGAAAACGTTCATGATGCTAGGTGCTAATCCACATTGCCCAGGTAAGACTAGTGTATTTAAAAAAAAAACCTAAATATTGTCAAGAAGTTATAATTTATTTGAATTAAGTAAACTTTCATATATTCTATATTCATTACACATAAAGTCAAATATTTTAGGATGTTTTTGTGTAAATGTAATTAAATTTAAAATTCAAATTTGTGATTTAATTTGTAATTTTGATGATTATGGCTTATAGCTCATGAAAATCAGAAAGCCTAAGATCATTTGTTAAAATACCCAATTCATTTAAAAATAATTATGTTTTTATTTCTTTTGATAAGCACATTGAGTTTACATGGAATGAAATGTGCAATACAGATAAAATTGATATTGACATCAGTGCAGCATGACGTGGAGGAGATCAGCTTGTGGCACAACTAAGAGGTCACTGAAGCCCAAGTTGAGTGTTTCTCAGCTTCCACTTCATTTGTCAGGATATGAAAGTATGACACACCCTAAATTCTTCCTGTAGATGCTGCATCGCCTGTGTTTCATGTGGTTTGTCCACAAGAAACACAGTGGACAAACCCCCATCAACACTACCAATTGACATGGCATCCAAGTCACAGACTGGGGAATTAATTTTTTCTTTTTTTTTGTACAACTTTTAGTGGACTCCGAGGTAAGGTGTAAAAAAAAAACTTGAACTTAAAAAAAATGAATAAATAAAAATCAAACATAATGGTGAAGTTTTAAACTTTATGCATTTACTATGTATTTTTGTATTTGGCTTCAGCAATTGCCACCCAAAACAAGGACAATTCTTCTTGATGCCTGGCTTGCGTGAAAGGCTTCATGCTGTTGTTGCACAATTGGCTTACAAAAGAAAATGAAAATAAACCCAGTCCACAGGGAGAGGTGGGATTCAGATTCTGAGGGGGGCTGATAGAAAGGCAAAGGCTTAGCACAAAGGAAAGAAGATCCAATCTCTAAGTGTGTTACTGTGAACACGAAATACTGGAGAAACCCTGCTGGACTGCATTTCACAATTCTCAGAGGGGCGCTATAGGGAGAGTTTTCCCACTAGTCCTCCGATGGCTGGAGGCAGGCAAACATTTCCCAACACCCCTCACACACACAACATACAACAACCCTACAAAAAAACAGCAAGCCTTATATATCTATGCATTTTAATTGCCATAAAAACTGTGTGAAAAGTTAACTGGTCTTTTCAAGAGTTCATTTTCAATCATCTGTTGACAGTTTTTTTTTTATTTACACCCAAAAGGATAACACTCATGAAGAGGCCAATGAATATAATATAATATAATACAGTATATATAAGGGGCTGTCCTTGGGAGATGAATAAAATTCATATTTGTGAACTTTATCTGCTTTAGATCACAAGACACAGGTTATAACACTGTGTGTAACGCTTATATTTTTGCCTAAGTAACCAGTAACCAAATGACAGTAAAAGTGTGAAAAGCGCTCAATAAAGCATCCAGTGGGGAACATTATGGTGCTCTGTGCCATCTACTCTAAATGCTTTCACGATAAATCTAATTTATCATGAAAGCATTTATCCTCTGGACACCATGAATACAAAGGTTTAGTCCCATGAAGTCTTCGGTAATTAATGTTGATCTAATATGGTGTTTGTCCTAATTGTAAAAGAGGTCAGCAGACCACTAAACTTATAATGAAATCACGCAAAGAGAACCATGAATCCAAACACTGGAAATATCATGCTGGTCGTCCAGATATCTGACTTTGAGAGACAAAGACTAACAAATATTGTCAGAATCCAATACGACGGTTGCCTCAAAGCCAAAGGTCACATTCCTTTGTTAGTGAAAAGTTCACGCTTGGAGGTACAAGGGTTTCACCTGACAATCTCAATATGACTGGCATATATTTATGCCAGAGCTCTACATAAAATATGCAGGACCTCAGAGAACTGCATGGTGAGGGGCCATTCTAAATTCATATCAGGAACCAAACCACTGGAAGACCCTGACAGGATTCCAATGTAGGTTACCAGGGCAACACGAACAGGAACTTTCGACCATGACAGCTGAGCTGCAGAAGACATTTAGAGGAGCACAAAACAACAGGGAACGAAGGAGAAAAGAGAGCCCTCTGTTTACAGGGACAAATCTGGAAAAACAATGAACACATGCTGACAATATTTTTGCACCGTAACAAAGGGCTGAAAATTTGAATGTTCAAGCAGACGAGGGGCTTTCTTGTGTCCTGCAGTTTGCCAACTAGCTGTTTTGGCAGCCGCTCTGGTAACCAGTATCCCTCTGATCCATCGCATGTACAAATACACAAGTAAACACACATCTTGAGTAACTTTAAAAGTCTTTGAAGGTTTCCAGCCAGAAAACAAGTTAAAGAGCATACAGGAAAAGAGAATAGTTGGATAACAATGCACCTCACATACAGATGCACCTCAATACAGAGCAAGCAGTCTGTGAGCACTGACGCCAGCAGCCTCAGAATAGCCTCCAACTCAAAGGTGATTCGATGCTTTTATTTAGCTCCTGGGCAACCAGCATCTGCCTGGTGTCACCGAACACTTAATTAGACAGTAACACTACAGTAGCATGCTGCCGCATGTACTTTTCCAAGGTCTCGTTAGCAAGTCAACCATAGCATCGAATCGGCAAACACTACCTACCGCCAAGTGGCAAAGAGCAGCCATGTGCCAACGCTGATGAAGACTTCGGATAAAGATCTTACTGAACAATGAGCTTGATGGTCTGCTGTGCTTTTATTTTTCAGATAATTAACTTGCACTTGTAGTCTGTGTTAATTGTGCCAATAGATATATGCACATCGTGCTTCACACTCAGGACTATCACCATCCTGCAGTGTTAGATAGCCAGATTAGATTTAAGTGATGTGGTTGTGAGTAGCTAAACCTGACACTCGTTTAAGTTACATATTTATGTTGGTATGTTTTTTACTTCAACCACTTAAATTGCTATAATATTCACAAAGTAACAATAAGGCAAGTTTACTTAGAATGTTTGTCATATCATGTATTTAGTATAAAGATTTTATTTCACCAGTATACAGATCTCCACTGGCATCAAGAGTAATGAAGCACCTCGGTCAATTTCTGAAGGGAATTCTGATAAAATTATAATCTTACTCTTTCACTGTGATTAATGGATTTGGTCACAATAGCAATCTATTTTCATGATAAAGAACATAAATCATCAAAATGTCAACTGTCATGTTGTAGATGGAATTAGTATGAAACAATAATAGTGTAGTCACAGACAATTCCTGTGTTTTGCATGCTGGAATATAGCTGGATATCCCAAAGAAATTCTGGTCACAATCCACTAAGAAAATATTGAACTAACATTATTATTCTGCAAAAGTGGCTTAGACTTTTTGTAATTCAAAATATATTTTTTGGAACATTTAATATTTTAAAGCAGTCCTGGGATGACATAAGATGACAGAGATATATCGTCCAAACCCTTACAGTAACATTATGCACAGCAAGCATCAATTGACAATGAAGCCAGGAGCCATTCAATACTGTGGAGTGACACTGTGACATGCTTAGATGTGTCCTGAAGGCCTTGCTGGTTGGCAAGCGTGTTGTGGTGATAGTGCACTTTATAATTTGGAGACAGTGTGGGATTCATTTTAAACAGAGATAGAGGAGAAGTGAGCAAACAGCTCTGACGATTTACAGTCTGGGCTATGGAGTATCTTTTTAAGCAGGACCAATGAGGACAGACAAGATAAATGACGAGAAAGGCTCTCCTCACATGTGCAAACAATTTTCCACCGCAGAACGACCAGGGGCCAAATGAACTGTCTGTTCAGTATGTGAAGCGTGAACAAATGCCTTTCACATTGAGTCAGGACCCAAGAGACCTAGAATGTGTGTGTGCGCGTGCATGTTAAGAATATGGCCACGTATTGTTACAGCTTGGACGTGTGTGTGTCTATGTGTACACACCTGCATGAGCCATGATTTTGCATGCAAATAAAGGAAAGCAACCTTATTATGAAACCAGCTCCCTCTAAGTACTCTATTTAAATTCAACCAATGTGATGTTTAGATAAGACGTATGCAGCAGACAGATAATCCCCGGACCCAACTGGCTGAAATGATGCATGCAATCTGAAGATGGTGTCAGCAAGGTATCCAATGGGGATGGTGTGTTAAAGGTGGCATTACCTAATATTCTGTACATATGCAACGCAAAAACAACAGTTAATGTTGATGATAACATTAACGTCATACTATCAATTGAGGAATAGACTGAAAAGGGTAAAAAAGAAGGATGAGTATACTTAGGTATACTCATTGCACATTCTATGTGCAATGACAAGGAGCATGACAGAGGTAAGCTATTCACTGCTGTGCATCACTTAGACTTAAATTTCACTCCTGATCTAGTGCCATCTTTAGGTTGACATTAGGACTTTTAGTCGTGCTACTACATATTCGCTATGGTTGCCGGTTCAATTCCAGCCAGAGGTACAAATCCCCCTTTGGATTTGCTTAGGGAAGGGCATCTGGTGTAAAACTCTGCCAATTCAAACATGCAGTGCCAACTGCTGTGGGACCCTTGTGACAAGGAAGCAGCTGAAAATAGTTTTCAGTCATGCTACTAAGAGTGGTACATTTGCTTTGGGCAGAGTGATGTAAAATGTAATTAAATAGATTGTGACAGATTTCCACTCAATCACTTTGAGTCAATATCTGACTGATATTCTAGATAAGAAATTATTTGGTTGCACCCCTAGTTGGGAATGTGGTTTGCACCCAAATTCAGTGTTGGGAAGGTTACTTTTAAAATGTATTTCACTACAGATTACAGAATACATGCCCCAAAATGTATTTTGTAACGTATTCCATTACGTTACTCAATGAGTCTAATGTATCCTGAATACTTTGGATTAGTTAATATATTATCATGCTTTTAACAACTACATGAATGTAGCTACTATTGCTGTGTGATTTATTACTATTACTGAAGGCTACTCGCCATACCAATGCCAACTAGATTTTTACATGTTAATATAAAATGAGTAACAGTAGGGTGGACATTAGGTAAGGCTGCACTTGTTGCACTGATCTCGTATGGAAAACTATTCCGCGCGTATATTAAACGGGTCCGCGGCTCCGAACCGTAGTAAAGGGACCTCTGGTTAATACGTCGGGTTCGTGTCGGGCTCCTAGCCGAAAACTAGCTTTACTTTGTTGTCTGGGTCAACTTTGATAGCGAGAGACAGAGAGAGGCATTGAAAGGCTGCTCCAACGGAACTTACTGGAAAACACGAACACAGTGTACAGTCAAATTCTTAATAGCTTACTTACAACTGGGCTCGTCAGGCACTCTTTTTGGCTGCAGTGGTTATTATTATATTTACATGCTTCCGTCTCCCGTTTCTCCCGTTTTCGGCTCTCCCTTTTCTCCCTCCCTCGCGCTCACAGACACATAACAGGTATGGCAGTCCATTCTCCCTGCAGCACGGACTACACTGCCCATGAGGCTACATTCTTTAGGGCTATGCAATTTTTAAAAATATTTTTTCATGTCATTATGCGGACCGCAAGTAGAGGTGACCTGGACCACGAGATTGAGACACAGGCATTAGAGCTTCTTAATGTGTGTTTTGTTTGTTTGGGCGTGGAATTACCAAACATAGAGAGGGCATAGACTAACATATGAAATAGGAAAAGACCGCCGCATTTATTTCAATTAAGTAACTGTATTCTGAATACCACCTTTTTAAACAGTAACTGTACCGGAATACAGTTACTCATATTTTGCATTTTAAATACATAACGTATGTATTCCATTACTCCCCAACACTGTCCAAATTGTTCCATACGTACACTGTGGACAGCTTGCCAGTCAGTAACAGATTAGCAAAGAGCAGGGGTCTGCAACCTTTTACACCCAAAGAGCCATTTGGACCCGGTTTCCACGCAAAAGAAAACACTGGGAGCCGCAAATACTTTTTGACATCTAAAATGAAGATAACACTGTATATATTGTTTTTTATCTTTATGTTTTGTGTGAACAACTAAGGTGTGCTGCTTATGAAATCCATGAAGTGCTACAGAGAAAATTAAATTATATTTATGTAATCAACACATTTTGAACTCTTAAAGAAATATAACAAAAGCAAAGACACCAACCTGAACTAAAATGATCCATAGCAAACAAAAACTGTTGTCAGCCGCCACCCTTATATCGCCTTTGGGCTTTTGGAGCCTTGACCTGACTCTTAAAAAATAATTGGAAAAAAGCACTATGCTGCTGAAAAATGAAAAATAGATATTTGCAAAATTCTGCCTAAATATGTATTTCACCTGGTTAATGCATGGGGGGGGGGGCGTGATTTGCAGCGCCGCTGCAGGGGAGGCGGACACACCTGAGCGACACCCGCAATCATGCCTCGCTGCCTTTACGTCTGCCCTATCTGTGCTGTTGTGTTGTTGGTGGTGTATGTCGGGCTGTGAGCTGAAAAGCTACAGCCGGCTGTATGCGTACAGCAACCGTGTGTGAAAAGTGCTCAATAAAGAGATGCTCAAAAGCATGCTCATGGAAACATCGTCGGGTCTGCCATGATTTGTTTACAATGGGACTCCTGCTCCTGAACCTCTGCGCACAGAGTCCGCAAATCGGGGCTATACGAAGTCAGTTTACGCAGGACTGTAAGCTGTCATCTGTCAGGCGTGAACGGTGTTTGTCTTTAACAGTTCACGGTGGAGAACAGCTGCTGACATAATGTGGATCCGAAGATCCATAATTGGCCTATCTGGGGTTGAAAGTCTCGATAAATGCACGGCGTTTCGGCGGGTATACCGGCTTCCGCGAGTGTGACTCTTATTTTGAGCGATGCAAAAATAATAGAATATAATTTTATTTTTATATTTCAATATCACAATAATCTTCCAATTTAGAACTACGAGTTAAAAAGAACTAACATAAATAAAATACACTTCAGCTAAATACTTCTAATTTATTTGCCCAAACCACGCAGAGCCGCAGTATAAGGACTAAAGAGCCGCATGTGGCTCCGGAGCCGCGGGTTGCCGACCCCTGGCATAGAGAAACCGACAACCATTCAAAGTATACCTAACCCTACTAACTGCAAGTCTTTGAGCTGTGGGAGGAAGCTGGGGTACCAACGTATACAGGGGAGTGCAGGCAAAGCCCACACAGTCCACCCAGGACAAATGGTGGAATTGAACCTACAAGTTTCTTGTTACAAGGCAACAGTGCTAAGCACCGCATGACCATGCTGCCCAACATTCAGCATACAACAAAAAATATATATATTCTGCTTTACTCCAAAATGTGGCCTTAGGATTAGGGTTAGGTTTAAAGACAGAGTGAACAAGAGTTTTCAGACCACAATGGTCTTCAAAGTGGTCTTCTCTCACCCCAACCAGTGAGACAGCCGCCCTGAGCCTGGTTCTGCTGGAGGTTTCTTCCTGTTAAAAGGGAGTTTTTCCTTCCCACTGTCGCAAAAGCATTTTCTCATAGGGAGTCATATGATTTTTGGGTTTCTCTTTTGAATTTTTTGGGTTTCTCTCTTTATTGTAGGGTCTACCTTACAATATAAAGTGCCTTGAGGCGACTGTTGTTGTGATTTGGAGCTGTATAAATTTAAAAAAAAATCAGCAACAGCAGGGACATGAAAGCGCACACATAGGCTTGCAAATTTAAAAGAAGTGTGACTGACATGCCGATGTTATTGCCACAAAACAATCAATCCACAAAAAATTAATAGAGAAACTCAACTAAATATTGAGGGCTGTTTCCCAGCCAGTACAGATGCGCACATCAGGGACACACATGCAGACGTTAATGCTTCACATCACCACAGAGAGGACCTAGAAATAAAGCAAGAGAAAAAACACAGAATTCCCCCAGGCTAGTCGACAAGTCAGGGAGAGAGAGCCGAGAGAGAGAATCACAAAGACAGTGCTTTCAATAGCGGAGGTTTCCATCATTCAGAAGTCTGGTTTTATCACTCCATCCAATGTGACTCCAGTTCAGTGCTTCCCTAAACCTGCATTCCTTTTAATGATCCGCAGGGAGCAGATCCTCTGGCTTCAAAAAGAACTTCAGTTGTATAAAATTCAGATACCTTAACCTATGACTCAGGCAAACACTTTCCTGATGTATCTGTGGTCTCAATTGTTAGTTTGAAGTCTTGGTTAAAACATAATATTCATTTAGTACATTTTTCAACTTGATCAACATTATGATTGACATGCTGTCTCATTTTCAGTTTATGGAAGGACTGAAGCAATTTAATGGACTATACATCATTAGTAGTGTCATATAGAAATCACTCCATGTCCATATAACTACTACTATTATATTTGTAATATAATAGTGAGATATGTGAATATACCTTTCTTTGAACATTTCTCTGAATATGAGCAATATTTGGGTAAAACACAATCAGTCACTGGGTAAATAAATGTATGTGGTGCCATTGCAAGTAATTTGGTGAGTTCTCTTGTATTCTGGAAAAGGGAGAATTTTCTTATCATTAATAACAACTTGATTTCCATGAAAAGCAATTAAGAATTTCATCACAATGGCTATTTCAGCAGCAGGGGCAGGTTTAAATAGCGAATTTTAACATTGAGAAATAACTCAATGGTAGTGCAGATAAAAGAATTCAATCAACCTGAAAGTGTGCGATATAACAAGCCTGCTGCTTTCTTTTCTCTTTCATACAGTTAGGTCCATAAATATTTGGACAGTAAACTTTTTGAACTTTTTTCTAATCTTGGTCCTGTACATTAGCACAATGAATTTTAAGTGAAACAACTCAGATGCAGTTGAAGTGCAGACTTTCAGCTTTAATTCAGTGGGTTGAACTAAAAGATTGTATAAAAATGTGATGAACTAAAGAATTTTTTAACACAATCCCTTCATTTCAGGGGCTCAAAAGTAATTGGACAAATTAAATAACCAAAAATTAAATGTTCATTTCTAATACTTGGTTGAAAAACCCTTTGATGGCAATGAAAGCCTGAAGTTTTGAACTCATTGACATCACCAGATGCTGGGTTTCATCCTTTTTAAGGCTCTGCCAGGCCTTTACTACAGCCGCTGTCAGCTGCTGTTTGTTTGTCGGCCCTTCTGTCTGAAGTTTAGTCTTCAGTGTGATTGCATGATTGAGCATGCATCAAGACAATTTCTCGGATTGTATTGTTCTGTTTTTGCAGCTTACGGAGGGCTTGTTTCACCTGCATGGAGAGCTCCTTTGACTGCATGTTATCTGTTCACAACAAAATCTTCCCAATGCAAGCACCACAAGTCAAATCAACTTCAGGCCTTTTAATATTGACATAATGAAGAAATTGCCCATGCCCATCCATTAAATAGTCAATTGTCCAACAATTTTTGATCCTTTTAAAAGAGGGTGCCACATGTTAAGGAGCAGGAACTCCTAAACCCTTCCTCCAATTTGAATGTGGATATCCTCAAATGAAAGCTCACATTTTACACATTATGTCCATGCACGTTATATAACTATAATTGGAATACATGTATGTGTCAGTAAACAGGTAAAAAAAAAAACTACACTTGTGTCAGTGTCCAAATATATATGGTATCTAACTGTATTTACTTAAT
This sequence comes from Oreochromis niloticus, assembly GCF_001858045.2. Classification (NCBI taxonomy): domain Eukaryota; kingdom Metazoa; phylum Chordata; class Actinopteri; order Cichliformes; family Cichlidae; genus Oreochromis; species Oreochromis niloticus. Next base: position 4,607,439 of record NC_031967.2, read on the forward strand.
AAGAGACACACAGTGCATTTATATTTACAATTACAGACATATAATACACTGGATAATCAGCTAAGTAGTAGTGGTTTATCTGTTTATTTATTTATTTACTTATTATTTTATCTTCTCAGTCATTTTGTGGTTCATGAATATTTTCAAGGAGCTGTGACCTTTAACATGTTCCATTTTGGATTATTAAATACCAATTAGGTAGAACTTGGACTGAAAATAATTTTTACTGCTGTACTGATTCTGTCTGGATCTAAATTCCACCTCTTCTCACTGCTCTATTGTTCTAAAGCAGCCTCTCTCACACACACATATAACGGTGTTCTCTGTTCTTCAAAGACACCTCTGGAGGTAGCCTGAGGGAAGGCTCTTTTATGCTCTAAGCCATCAATTGACCAATCAAGGATTTCCCAAGTAAAGTGACAGTTGCCACGGGGACAGAAGAGAGTACACAGAGCAAACTATTTTTAATGACAGTACTTTTGCTATAAAGGTACCTGAATAAGTCACAAAAACACTTTGTAGTCTGGTCAGAAGTTGACGGGGCCCAGAACAGCATATACACATTACATGCAGTAATTAGCCCGAATAACTAAAGGAAGGCATGCATGTTATCCTTTTTTTTAAACTGCTAGGTGGTCTCTATTACATCTCTGACAAGCCATCATCAAGACAAATGTGACAATTCAGTCTTCTGCACTCCTGACCCTTTCATCAAGGAATTACATTTGGAACATCAAAGATGCAAAAATGACATCATGAAACAAGAAGAGAGGCAGAAATTCATTTTTCCCTTCCATCAATCTGCTTGCTGTTCATAAATGTCAGCCTTAGGGAAATTGAATGGCACCATTTTTCTGTGTTTATTAGGCTGGGATGAACTCAGTCTCATCGACCTTTCAGAGTACATACCCACACCAAGTTAATTGAGGATAAGTCAAACTTGGAGTTCCAATGGCTGGCAGAGTCTGAGCACTAAGATCCCCGAGGATACATTGCCTCGATTAAAAAAAAAACAGAAGAAGAAGAAGAGATGAAGACAGGAAGTTCATTGCAAGATAGGCTAGAGTCCACTGGGAGAATGTCAATTTTTTATTACTTAAATGCCCCGTCTTAAATGCCAAAGTAGTATAATCCCTCAAGTCATTACTGAATTGTAGCGAGTTGTTCTCAGTAGCTGTTGTAGTAGTTGTAGTTGTTTTCAGCTGTTTGTTTGAGCACATTCATTATTTCAAACCAGACTCTGATCTCAAACTGATATTAATAACTATATTTACTAAAGAATCAGTAAAATGTACTGTTGTCTGAATAAATTTATTTATTTTTGCTTTGATTTGTTGTGTTATTGATTTTAGAAAAAAAAAATATTAACACCTTCTTATTATTTATCAGGGCTTTGATGATCTTGTCAAAAGAGTAACATCTAGCTGCTTTTAATGCCACCATTGAGTTAAGCTAATTAGTGCTAACATTCCCAATGAAATCAAGCGTAGCATGCTAGTTCATCCTTTCCAATTAGAATAAAAACTTCACATCAAAAGCAGTTCTAACAAGCACGTAACATTAGAATTTTTATAGAAACCATTCAAAACCAACCATTTTCAACCTGCTAAAAGAAAAAAAGAACAGAAAAACATCATTATAGGATGAATTTAGCCAACCACAGCCACTGGAAACACCCATATAGAGGCTTAAGGCTTAGACTTAGTTTCCACAAGTAATCCTTTAGAAAAGTTTAAAAAACAACAACACATAATAGCTGGACACAAAGTATAGTTTAGACTAGGGGAGACCGGGGATAGTTGGAACGTGGGTCAGTTGTAACACTTCCAATTTCTCCAATCAGGGCTAAGTTTCAAATGATGTGATTCATCCTGTGCATGCCCAATTCAGTTCTTCTATCACATGTGAAAAATCAGCACATTTTGTCAAACACAGACAATTTAACATGAAAAAAAGTAATTTGTATGCCAAAAAGTAAGTTTTTCTACTTTATTTCAATTTCTAATAGCATTATCTGCTTTGCAGTTAAACTCATCAAACTTAAATTATGTTATTTGTATGTCTATGGGGATATATTCTGTGTAGGTCTTTAGTGCTAATGTTTTAGCCGTTGGCTGTATTGTTAGCTAGTTCATGGCTATAGGAGTCTGGGTCAGTTGTAACAGCAGCAGTCTGGGTTAGTTGTAACAATAACGCAGATGTTACAACTTACCACACTATTACTTTAACTTATATTAAACAAGTTGGGGCAACGACATCAGCAGAGAGAGGTTCACTGGTCGCCTTTGTATATGCGGTTAATGCCATTGGCAACACAATTCCTCCACTGTTTATATTCCCACACATACATTATGCAGACCACTGTGTCAGAGATGGACCAGTAGGAAGTATTGGTAGTGGAAATAAATCAGGATGGGTGCAAGAAACAGATTTCCTCATCTTTCTGAAGCACTTTGCAAACCACACAAAGGTAAGCCATGATAAAAAGTAATGGATTTGCGATGCTAGTGCACAACTACATTTTTTCAGCTTCATTGTTATGTTCAAAAGTTGGTGCAAGAGTTGTAGGTTATAATGCCCACTGAGCCAATGAGGCCAAACTCAAGGAAGACCAACCAAAATTAATGATATATTCAGTTGCAGAAAATTCCATCATTTGTCTTTTTTGTGGGGTTGGAATATGTTCAAAAGCTAGATTTCTGCATTCTGTCACACACACACATAGCTACATAAATGGCTCTAAGTGCATTCATGTGTTGAATAAAAAAGATTACATGTTAATGTTTTGTCAGTACCCTTATTTCATTGTGTTACATTTCACCCCAGGATATGTTACAACTAACCCAGACTATGGGGTTAATTGTAACATTTCACTCTGTGTTTGAGACCATACCATGCAATGGGTAATTGTGCTGCAGAGAAAATAGCTGCACTATTTAATAGCAGAGACATGTAAATACTTTGCATTAAATTTTCAATCCACTACCTTAAAAGAGCTCCAATTTACAGACAGAAATGTCAAAAATGTTACAACTATCCCCGGTCTCCCCTACTTAAAAATTTAGGACACTTGCATTCAAATTATCATTCCATCTCTATCCCACAGCAAACACCAGTTACTGTGCTTTCAAGAGCTCTAGCTACTGGCACTGACCTTAAATTCTACTTGCATTTCTACCCACCAACAAGCAGAGCTGCCTGCAGGACCTTTAAATTCTCGTTAGCCTCCATAATCCTACATTTGTTACATTATGTTATTTAGCAATCAATTTGTTATGAAAGTTCAGGAAATTCCTCCTTCACATTATTTTTCCACCCCCAGGGGTGGTTACAGCTCCAGGGACACATTTAATGTGATAGTCTGACAAAAAGGCTCTCATTCCAAGTGATGTCCCCACCAGACACCATTTTCCACCTCCCCACCCCAGCCTCTGTCAGTATACATCACAAAGACTACTCTTGTTTAGTGTAGCTGCTGTGATTAAAGTGAAGGCTAAGAAAAAACACAGCATGTTCTTAGAATAGCTGTATCATACTTTGGGCTGTTTCACCCACAACACAGATTATCTAAAAAAAATATGTCTATGTAGGCTATGGGTTTTGACCCCACTGTCAGCATTGTTAAATGCTGTCAAGGGGATCTATGTCATATATATGCCACAAATGTCTGAAATCTGCCCTACATGTGCTTTATTTAAACAGACAGTGGCGGTGAAGGCGTAGAAAAGTAGCCTAGACTAGGACATCCATTTTCGTTTAAGCCAAACTGGGTTCCAAACCACAAATAAACAAGGCACTGCAAAATTCATGAATAAAAGGCTCCATCAATATTTCAGTTATGGCTTCATGTAACTAAATCAAGTGCCCAGCTGTCTATTTAGCGCGCACCCCTTGTCTCCACACTGGCTCCGTGCGCTCGGTGCGTCCTTGGACTCCTTCCTAATGTCATGGTACACAATGGCACGGGAGGTTGTAATTCAAATTGGGGTCAGGGTGACCCGGGGCACTAAGTGAACATTAAACCGCCTCCCATCCGGTTGGCCTCTGCCCCAAATTAAAATGAGCCATTTCTTCCTTTTACTTCAATTACGTTACGTACGAAAAAAAGGGAGTTCATAGTAAGGAAACCGGTAATAATACGTTCCATTATGAATGTTTGACTTTCTCTGAGCAGAGTAAACAGGCAATAACAAGATGTTCGCGACCCTGAGCCACCCCCACCCCCTGCACGAAGCGATTAAAAAGTCCTGATGCTTCAACAAAGCCCGGAGCCTTTAAACATCCACCGCGCCTCCAGGTGGACCACCTGGGTGCATAAAAACCACACCGTGCCTCTCCTCCCTGAGAGGCGCGCAGTGTGCGTCTGCAGCAGCAGCAGCCTACTGCGAGAACAATAACTTGTTTCTAGTGATGTGCGCTGACGCTGGAGTGACGGATGGTAGAAGGTGACAAAGAAGGGGCTATAGGGATGGTGCATGAACCAGTGGATCGAGACGGGACAGGATGAGGAGAGAGGCTACTTACGCTGCTGTTCTCTCCTGTCCAGTGGACCATCGCCTGGTTGTGGGTCGCATCCCCTTTGAGCACAAACGAGCTGCTGAGCAGGGACATTTGTTTATCCCAGGACAGGGCTCTTCTGAAGCGGGGTGTGCTCCCCGCCCCGACTGCTTTCTGCCCCGGCAGGAAGCCTCTTTCTCCGCCGTTCAAGTCAAACGTGCGATCCTCCCAGCCTCGCCGGTTTAAAGCCACGCTGCCACAGCGCACGGGTCCCGGTAGTGCCATCCAGGCCGAGACGGTCAACAGAAAGACGCAGAGGTACGCAGCGGATGAGCCCGGTTCTTCGGGACGCAGAGGTGCCATGCTTTACGCCGTACTAGCGCCCGTAACGCGGAGACTGATGAAGAGACTGCTGATGCTTGTGGGAGATAGATAGGTGTATACTGTAAACCGAGGAAGAGAGAGTGAGGGAGGGTAGAGGGAGGGGAACTGGAGCGAAGTCAGACAGTGAGAACAACGTGGACGAGTCTCGGTGCCAAGTACGAACCACAGGACGATGCAGCGGTGCCATCTGCTGTCCTGCAGCTGCAGTGAGCTCGCATCACTCCATCCATCTAAATAAAGAGTTCCAACATGACGGCAGCACTGCCTAAAATCACTGCCGTTATTTTTAACAACATTATGTGTTTCTTGCTGGTTTCACACTGAATTCGACCGTGATCAGTGTCACAGTGATCCACAACTGACGTAGTGGTGCAGTGGTTTAGTCTTCGCGACCTTCGTCTGCTTATCTGCTGATCTGCTGATAGACTGATAATCAGCAACTCCTGAAGGTCACTTAGTAACATGCTTAACCACTGTTGAGTCTATAGCTGTTATGTTCGGGTGGGAAATATGCTGAAAATACATGTATGTATTAAACTTACATACACACTGACATTTTCTGAGTTAGATTTAGTTGCTTATTGCCTATCTGTTTTATTCTGTTTGTTCTATTTATGAGTACCATGGACATGTTTAGTAACTTTGTGGCAGATAAAGTGAACGGGGTTGAATGAGTTGGTCATATGTTCTAATTTATATTTGTTTCTTTAACTTAGCTGTTTCTTTAATTTAACTGATAGAAACCATAAGATGACCTTAAAAAAGCATGCATGACATCAGCCCCTCTGTGTATTGGTTGCCAGCTGGCCAATGGGTCAGAGTTCACATTTGATCTCACAAAGTAATAGCTCCCCTCCCTGCATCTGTTCTCCTATCCAATTACAGTTGGAGGCTGAATTAAACTATGACTCTGTGGGATTGTAGTATTTGGGGTTAGATGTAAACAAGAGTTCACCTTTACTTTCAGATGACATGTTTTTCTAATATAGCAGGCATTATTTTTGCTCATCATAGAGTTAAATCCATAAAAACACTGTACAACACTGGGTTTGCTTATAAGACTGAAGGGTTTAACTACGGTAACCTTAGTAACTACCATTTCAGTGCGGATTGATGCGAAACATGGAACATTTTGAGGGTGATTATAGTTCCAGGGCTTTTATGTTGCGACAGTTCCGTGAGAATTACCATCCCAATTTCTTTACAAAACTGTGGGCCTGTAAAGCCCTGAGTCTAGTGGTTTGTGGCTCTAGGCATATAAAAATGAAACTCCATTGAATATCAATTTTGCCTGTGGCTTTCTTCCTTCAAATCAGGCTTTCCATGATCTAAAGGGGCGTTCACCTGCAATTGTAAAGCATCCAATACGAATCCTTGCTATTTAAAAATATCTGTCATTTGTCAAAGTCTCTTTCATATGATAGATGCCACAAGGAGGGAAAGTCCAGTTTGTGCCCAGAATTACAAAGTGTTGAAAGAATCTCAAGTTGCTAAATATTGTGAAGTAAAGGCCCAACAATATTACAAACAGAACCTCAGGGATAGGATAATCCCTTAGTAGCAAGCGCTTGGCAACAGTGGGGAACAAGAACTCAATTTTAACAGTAAAAGGCCTAATCAGAAAGATGCTAAAGGAGGGGAAGTCATCTTCTGTGACTGGTTGTGGGGTGCGTGGAAAGACAAGAAAGAAAAGGAGAGCATAGAGACAGCAGGAACAATAAACATCATTATATTACAAAAACAAAAAAAAGTTCAATAAGTAGAGATAATTAGAGGGAATTTAATGTGATTTATTGATGTACAGAATTCAGTTTGAGCTTTTTGGCAATTAGACTCCGATGGCCCATCACAGCAGAACAGAATCCCAGTGGTGATTGGAATTAGGGCAAGACTCCCCGGAGTCTAGACGCTGGTGATAGAGATGACAATGGAGGCTTGAATGGAGCCCGAGTGACAAGTGAGAGATGGTGATGGGGAAGAGGTGGATTGCACGAAGGCAACTGCAAGGGAGAGTGACAAATGTGCAGTGAGATTTAAAGTATGCTGAGTGAAGGCTGAATGGCCTGAAGAAGGCTGGCAGAAAGACGATTGGACTAGACCCGTGATGTCACTATCAGCTTGACAGCATGGAAAGTACAAGTGATGTAAAGCTTAGATTAGCCACCAACATTAGCCACCTCATTGCTCTTCTATCCCAGTTTGTATGTTTCTGTGTGTGCATGTGTATCTGGGTATGTTGGGTTTTGTGCAGCAGCGGGACTCAGTGAAGATTTCCCAACTTTTGGTTCCGGACACTTGATGGCAATCATGTACCTGTGTTGACCTTGTTAAGAGCCACTACTTAGGGGAGTGGCTGAGCTTCAGTCAGTGCTGGATTGTTGAAGGACTACTGTCAGTGTAAATATGGCTATGGTATTAATTTATGGTATTGCATGTGTACAGGAACATGTAGAGAGAGTGGAGAGCAAATTAAATACTGAGTAAGCTGAAGTGGAGAGCAGCCTTGTGAGAGGAATCACTTGCACCTGGGAGTGGGATCTTGTGGACCTTTTCACGGTACTGAAGGATTCCTGCGCTTGGGTCCTGCTTTGCCTCACAGCAATTCTGACACTTTACTTTCTTTAAGAACAAACCTTAAACTTTTTTAGGTTTTATTGTTACACACAGAATTGATTCGCTTTATATAAGCTTTCCTACACAATTTAACAGATATTCCCTCTATACATAATCATTACACATTCTATGTCATTTCCATTGCTTTGTTAATAAGCAATAATCTTATATTTATAGTCATATGAAAGAAGGTTTTCCCAGAACTCTGTGCAGTCCTGTGAAAAACTAGCTACACCCTGTTTCCAGACTGGAAGTTGTTGCTGCTTCCATAGGAATTGAGATGGTGACTAGCAGCCAAGTGCTGTTAATGAAATGCGCTTGATTAACTGATCATCAGCAAGTGTGACCATCTCTATAAAGGAGCAGGGTTTTTTGGCAGGTTGCTGGCCTGGTGCATTTGGGTGCATGCTAATGCACAGTGTTCCCAACAGTGGATGTCCCAACAGACTGTTAATAATCAGAGAATTTGCAAAAATCCCAAAATGTAAGAGACTGGTAGAGTCATACAGCTCTACTTCCTGGCTGTGGCTAATTGGAATTGGAAGGCTGGTGGTTTGATCCCCATCTGCTGCAGTCTGCACTGGACAAGTGTAGAAAAAAATGCTTGTATGAATGGATGAATGGAGCAAGTTGTAAAAGTGCCTTAAGTGCACTGTTAGAGTAAAAAAACATTATATAAGAACCAGTCTGTTTACCATTTGCAAAAATAATTACTTCGAGTTAATACTGCTAAAGGTAGTTCTACAAGCTAATGAACTGTGGGCTTTAGTTACAACTATAAATATAGTTATAGTTACAGTTTTCACAGGACTGCACATCAACCTATGAAAGCTTTATTTTTCACATTACCGTATATGGTTTGCATACATAATTTAAATCAGTATAAGTATTCTTGCTTATTCAGATGTTTTATCTGTAATTGTGTTTTCATGTTTGTAAGATTTGGGGATGTCTAACAATATCTTGTTCTTACCAGAGTCTCAGGGATCTTTAGATTTAGGAGGAAAACAGACAAGATTATGTTTTTATGCAACTGTGGTTGCATAAAGGATTTCTGCTTGTGCAGAATTCAATAGGGAAACTGGCCTCATGTTCCTCTGGTGGATCACCGGCATCTTTCTCTCTGGAATTTGAATTTTCTTGGATATTTCGCAGATGCTCTGGTGTACTCTCACAGTCCAGTGACATGAATGTTAAAATAGTTTGGTGGTTCCCTAAAAATGTTTAAGCACATTCCAGTTAAAAAACAGTTCATGCTTCACCCTATAATTTTTGTCAATTCAATTCAACTTTATTTATATAGCTCCAAATTTCAACAACAGTCATCTCAGTTTTATTTGACCTCATCACTTCATTTTTCACCTTGTTGTCTGCACTGTAGTGGACATGTGGACGCTGCACTGAGAATCAGTGGGTTAATCTGTGGTTCTGAACAGCCTTAAGCTGGTTGTTTTGCTACGACTCGCAACTTGTCATGGGTTCAACCTGACTCCCACTCAGTGTCAGCTTGGTTAGACTTAAGCATCACCAAAAAGATACTGAAAAACGAAACAAGGTTTTTCAAAGATCTAACACCAGTCCAACACAAGGATTAACCTTTGTAAACCATGCCTTGTTTTTCTTTTTGCAAGTTATAAAAGATCCAAAGACAAAAACCCCTTTTCTATAGTTTTGAAGATTTACATATACAGGAGACCCCAAAAAGAATGTGATGTGATACTTTAAGAGTCTGATCATAAATAAGATAGTCACATCAGTTTAAACATACTTGATATGAGCTCTGTATTTTAAACATCTGCAAAATCATAGAGAAATTTCAAACAGCATCTCTATGACCTCTTAGCAAACTCAGTTTGGTAAATATTTCACGGCCTTCATTGATAGTTGTCTGTGGCATCTCTGTGTGTATGTGATCACAGATGAGAAGTATGGATCAGTAAGGCAGGTCTTGCATCATTTGAGCACAGAGACAGCTCAAGGGGAGGAGAACCTTGGACTGCAGAAGCCCAGCTTGTTAGCATGCTCCTGAGCTGCTCCTGAATGTAGCTTTGTTCATCATGAAATTTTCATGGATAATTGGATGTTATGAAGATTAATGTGCTTTAGTTTCACAGGGCTGCAGGAGAACCTTGAAAGACTTTGACACTCAACACCTTCCAGAGGATGTCTCTGGCCTTTTTAGCAGATACGTGATATGGTCTTACCTTGATCACTCAGCTTGATTCACTAGGTCCTTTCACTCACATCATGGCAATTTGAGCCAGCGGTTCTACAGCGTCTATATTGTGCTGTGCTCTCACATGCCCCGGAGGATCTGCAGTCTAACTTCATTGTAATTTATTGCAATTAAGGAAGGCACAGAAGCAAAACTAATTGTACATTTCACTCTCATTACTAACATTTCCTTCTGTTCGCTGTAGACTGTAATATATTTAATCATAAATCAACCAGAAAAACATTCCACATATGAGGCTCCTTGGAGTAAAATCTCGTGTGTCTCAAATTATGTTTGGGAGTTAAAGAGGTTAGGAGAAAACACGAGAAAAAATATTAGATCTAAAGATGAAAAATGCTTTCTCTTAAATTTTGTTTTTCTTTACTGATCGTGCATTCTCCGGCACATTGGAACTGTTTAAATTCTGTCTACGTGTATTTTAAATTGAAGGAGTTTTTATTTGAACACATTTTAAGGTCTCTTTTGAAATTTTGTGGGTGAAAAAAGATTTATATTTTATGAAAATATTGGCAGTGTTGCAAACTTTTTGGTATTCTTGGGAACATTTTGCTTCTATTCAAGAAGTTTTACAGATTTTTTTTCTCCATTTGTAATTGCAAAAAGTTTCATATTGTTTTACAAAAAAATTCAAAATGTTTTTCCTTTTATTCATCATAATTTCAATCATTGTATTGTAGGATTATATACAAACAGAATGTTCCTCCCATAAAGGTGTTTGTTTGAAAAACAAAATGAAATGAAAAAAGTTTCACTGTCCATCAGCTACTTGAAAATAAATCATTTTAAACTTCTATTTATTCTTCTTGGTATTTTTCACATTCTGTTATATTGTTTTAATTGTGGATATGGATCAAAGGCTACTTGTGTTTAAGTATGTCACTGCCCACATGTTTTCATCACAAATAAACAGCCAAGCTTCACAAAAACATGGATGTGCAACAGGCAATTTGAGAATGAATTCTTGAAAAATAATGAAACTTAGCCAATTATCATATTCAGCACACTGCTCCTTCAGTGCTAATGATGATAGCCTGTGTGTTGGCTATTTATTTGTTGGTAAGAGAACAGAAGGTCAACATTTTTTAAGCTATGAATAGGGTATTAATAGCATGATCATAAGTTTCACAGATCACTGAGCCACCTGGAGAAAGAGTGAGCTACATGAGGATGCTCTTTGTGGACTACAGCTCAGTTCAACACCTTAATCACAATCACAATCACAATTTGGTGGTAATCCTCACCACCAAACTGGCACCTTCAGATCCCCCCTGCCACCTGCTCCTGAATCAAAGGCTTCCTCGCTAAGTGGTCTCAATCAGTCTGAATCGCTAGCTGAACATCCTTAAAAAAAAAGAACTCATAATGGTTTTCAGGAGACACAGACAGGCCCACTCCCTTCTCATTACTGGGTGAATGATTGGAATCTGTGTCCATCTTCAGGTTTCTGGGCACCCACATCTCCACGTGTGGACCTACAACACCAACACCCAGGTAAAGAAGGCCCAACAGCTGCACTCCCTCCATGCCCTGAGGAAGAATAACCTGAACCAGAAGCTGCTGCTCACCTTCTGCTGCTCCTCAGTGGAGAGCGTGCTCCCCTACTGGCTGGGTATTTGGTACGCAGGGGCCACGACTCAGAACAGGAAGGCTGTGGCCCCAAAAATAATTGGCTGCCCTCTGCCACCCCTGGAGGCCACCGTCAGCTCCTCCTGTCTCAGGGAAACCAAAGCCATCACAGGTGACCTTGCACCCCGCCCACCTGTTTGACCCGTTGCCCTCTGGTCAGTACCTCAGGTCATTTAGGTCTCACACCTCCAGACTCACAAACAGCTTCTTCCCCTGGTCCTTTCAAACTGTCAAAAAACACTATCAACCCATACCCCACCCCTGCCCACCCACCTCACCAATCTGAGCCATGGTCTGAGTAACCGGCATCACTCAGGCCACTCACACTCTATTCAGACCAAGTCCTTTCTTTGCACTACTTCCAAAGAACTTTGCAACTATTTTGTTCTCTAATGTGCACCTTTCTCTTATTTCTCTATATTCCTCTTGTTTTGTATATGTCTCTCTTGATTGTATATATTTATCCTTTATTCTTGGTGTCTACTATTTATATTTTACCCACAGTAAAGTACCCACAGAGTCATTGTACATTGACTATAAAGAGCAATTCTATTCTATTCAGGGTAAATCCTGAAAACATAGCCTGCTTTTTGGAGTATCAGCAGTAGGTCAAGCCAGTTTTAATGCTGTGCCATTACAGACCTGTAGACAGCATAAATTACCATTAGCCTGTTATTAGTTGTTAGTTGATGATCTGAAGACTTTGCTCTCCTTTGAAACTTTGATCATCAAGATATTTTTTAAATTTAGTTTTTTATAACAGTCAGTACTAATTTAGCTTTAGTTACAAGGGTGCCGGTCCTGAGCGGTCTGAGGGACAATCAGGAAATGAACCACCTCATTCTTGTTAGTGCGCCAGATTTGCCTCGTTGCAGTTTTGTCCGGGTCAAGAAAATGAAATATAAATACAGGAAATAAAGTTCTGACACACTGGAGGAGGCCCATGGCCATAACAGAAGCACAAGTACAAGAGGCAAACCTGGACTTAAACTGAAAGAAAAAAACAGTCATTAAGTGCATGAGAAGATGGCCTGAGGTCAGTCTGAATTTAAATCAGTGCATGTTTTTTATTTTTCTCTTTGTATTCAGTATGTGATCTGAACTGAGAGAATAACAATGACAATCCTAAAAAGGGCCAACATGCCTCAAGCCAGTGATATTAGGGACCCGACAGTGGTCACCTGGTTTAAAGTAGATTGTATGAACTGTTAATATGTGAAGCAAACAACCGCAAAGAGATATTCCTTTATTTATTAGTTTTCCCTGTGTCTATAATATTTTTTTACAAAAAAATTCCTGCTGGGGCTCCATAGGAAGTTTCTAATATATGGTGGTAGAGGAAGTTCTGAGTGGAGTAACTCACTAGGACTCAAAAACAAAACTTTTTGTGTAGTTTCTCCAGGTAAGTTCAAATTTGCAATTCACATATTTTATTTTATTTCCACATTCACTGGCTTTCATATTGGGCCTGTCATATGGAGTCAGGTCATCTGCAGGCTGTGATCTGTATTCTTGCCACCTTACCTACTCTCTCTTTCTCTCTCTCTCTCTCTCTCTCTCTCTCTCTCACACACACACACACACACACACACACATATTTCCACAGTACTGTGAAATATTTAAGCTTACGCTCCACTTTAGGGGGTGCAGTTGCAGGCAGTATGCTGACATTAGAGGTCATGGAGGGGGCACACTGTCACCCACTCCTATCCGTGTGTGTGTGTGTGTGTGTGTGTGTGTGTGTGTGTGTGTGTGTGTGTGTGTGTGTGTGTGTGTGTGTGTGCGCGTGTTAATGAAGTAAGGCCGCCTACAAGTTTGTTTCTTAGATCACAAGTAAATTTTTAATTCAAAGTCCTGCCACATCAACTCAACAACACGACTTTGTTATGATCCGTGAATTCGTAACACATCACACTGAGGTAAGGTTTTCATGTTGAAACATATTATTAATGCTGAGTAAATTATTCATCATTATCCAGGCATGTATTATTTACAATGTTGTCTTCTGAATTATTTTGTTAAAATGACTAAATAAGTAAAAATAGTTGCTAATAAATAAAGCGGAGGATACTGGAAAATCCTTGATTCTGAGCCCCTCCCATAGCTGTCCTGCAATACTTGCTCAGAGGCAGTTATTCAACTTTGCCCACTAGGGCTTTGACTTGTGAAAAAGCTTGTGGATTTTCAAGGCGGGTGTAGAAAAAGTGAAACTATAAAAGTCAGAGAAGGGAGTGTCGTGTACCCAGAATCTGTTTGGTACTGTGATAATGTAAAAAATGTGTTTGGTGTAATGCTGATGCACCTCCTGCCCTCAAAACCATCAAATATTCAAACTGTGTGCTCCCGTTCTGCCACTCAGGCAGCCGATCTCAGATCTCATTTTTGGTGTTGTCCTCATTTAGAATAACACCACTCTCTCCATTTATTCCCAAACATCAGTAACAACAGACATGTAAATAATCAACTAAGATCACCTTTTCAACAGTGATGCTGTTCACGGGTCACTAAAACCTGCATCTTTCTTTGAGGGGCAGGTTTCTGTCCCCTAAAAGAAACAAACATATTCAAGTCTTTATCTAGTAACTACATTCTGTTTGGAGCAGAGCTCTTTAGCTTTGAATATCATAGTAATATCACTAGTTTGATTTAAGTCGATGAGCCATCATTAAGTACTCATCAGCATTTTGCTCATTTTTAAGTTGTTTCAGTTATCATCATCATCAGTTTTTATTTATGTAGTGTTAAATGAAAAACTACAGTTGCCTCAAGGTGTTTTATATTGTAAAGACTCAATAATAAAAAGAAAACAGAGTGGCCAACAATCATATGACCTCCTCTGAGCAAACGTTTGGGCAACACTGGGAAGGAAAAACTACCTTTTAACAGGAAGAACCAGTCTCTGGGAGGGACAGCCATCTGCTGCCACCTGTTTGGGTAAGAGCAGTAAGACAGGACGAAGACAAGCTGTGAAAGAGAGCCAGAAAAATAATGAATGAATGATTAAATGCAGAGTGGTAAATAAACAATAAACAGTGGAAAAGAAACCCTCGGTGCATCATGGGAAGCCCCTAACAGCCAAGCGAGGGAGGATAAAGGGAGAATTCAGGGCCATTTGATCCAATCCTAACTATATGCTTTATCAAAAAGGAAAGTTTTGAGCCTAATCTTAAAAGTAGAGAGGATGTCTGTGTACAGAATCCAGGCTGGGAGCTGCTTCCATGGAAAAGATGCCTGAAAGCTGAAGGCCATGCCTCCCATTCTACTTTGAAATAGAAACCACAAGTAAGCCTGCAGTCTGAAAGCGAAGTGCTCTAATGGGGTAATATAGTACTATATGATGGGGCCTGACAATTTAAGACCTTGTTTGGGATGAGAAGGCTTCTGGACTTAACAGTGAGTCAATGAAGAGAATCCAATATAGGTGCTGCAGCACTTTGGATTAGCTGAAGGCTCTTCGAGGAGTTTCCAGGACATCCTGATAATAACGAATTACAGTAGTCCAGTCCTTAGCAATCTGATGCAGACCTTACCATAGAGTCCTGTTCTTCTTTGATTTGGCTGCAGTTCTGTAATGATTTTGCCTTCTGTCACTTTAAATGGATTTCTTTTAATAAGATGACATGAAAGGAGAAAAAAGACAGGAATCAGAACCTCCTTAAAAATTTGCCGTTTGTGCCATGAAAGCAAAGCAAACTGCAGAGTTTCGGGAACTCTTTAACAATCGGTCACTAGATGATTTTCATGTTACAGCTACTTTTCTGACTTGAATATAACTTTTAGAAAAAGTGATTAGTGCAGCCTTAATGTTAAATTCATTCAGCTGAAATTAAAAACAGATAAAGTGAAAGTTAAAAACGTAGACAATTATGAAAATGTCTATATTAACATTTAAACATTTCTAGTCCCTATAGTGAAGCACATACACACATTTTGATCTGGTGAATGTCAAACTTCCGAGTCACGTTAATAATGAAGCACAGGGCAATTGATCTTACTGAACTCCTGAGAAGTAATTATCTCAGTTCAGGGAACTTAAAGCACATATAAATGGAAATACACTCACACACACCTTTTTCAACACACTCACACAGCAGCAGTCACCCACTAAGTATTTCATATCTCATCTTGCATGGTCTAAAAGGCGTGACCATCTATTAAGGACCACACAAGACTGTGTCCCCCCTCCACCTCGTGCAGTCACACTCTGTCATCATAGATTAAAAGCAGCGAGGTTGATAACTCACCCTACCTTGTGGATCGAATGCCTCCATGTTCGTTGGCGCCACTAGTGCATGAACAGGAATGCTTGTACTAGATGAATATACATGAGTGTTTTCATGTTAATGCAGCCATGCATAGTCGCGTTTACATCTTGGGCTGTACTATGTATACTCACACTGAATACACCAAGTCGTACATTATTGCAGAAACCTCAGCAGCAAATAGCAAACAGGGAAAGCAAGATTTTAGGGTGTAACGTTAACAGATAATAAGTACAACAGGTGGAAAATCCACTTGCAAGATTGACTGATTAGAACTCTGTGAATATGTGTGTGCAGGGTGTTTTTCATGTTGGATAATGACGTTTTCAGGCAAATCAGACTGCATTATTTAACATACAGTTTTTCCTTTTTTTCCCCTGTGCTGACCCATTTGAGAAGCTCTGTGTTATGTTGTTATGCTGAAGCTGAGTTCTGATGAATGATGTGCTAAGCTTCATCACAGGATGGTTTAATTCTCCGAGCAATCACACTGACCTACATTAAACCTTCAAGGATGATGGACTAATCAGAGTGGCGCTATCTATGAGGACAGTATATGTTCCTCTTATTAACAGAACTGTATGTCTAATGGAATCTGACTGGTTTGAAGACTTATACCAATATTAAAGCTTAAAATTATTAGCAAGGTACATATAACTTCTATTTTGTATCATTTTTTGATAAACATCCTTTTGACTTCTTTCTAAGTGAATTTGTTGCTGATTTGAGTCACGTGGAAATTTGGTAACTTTGCTTATCACTTTTTATCTAGGCCTTAAACCCCATGTATGAGGGGCCTGGGGCATGTTGTATAAAGTGCCTTGAGTGCTCTGTGCATACAAATAAGGCTTTTATAAAAGCACTGAAATAAAAAAAATGCTTCCCAACATACAAACCATTCATATTTGCTAAATTAGCCTAAAATAGAAGGCTGCAAGGGAGTTGAGCCAAAAGAGCCAAATGTTTGAAAAGGGTCGGACTTCCCTTCACTTCAGACAAATGGTTTGGAAGTTTAATTAAAATCTCACTTAATAACAGTGTTCTTGGAGTAGCTGGGTGCAGTGCTCGAGGGTACTCTAGTTGGTGACTACATCATGCTGCTGGGAGACTTCAGCACTTACGTGGGGAACAACAGTGTAACCTGGAGCGATGTGATGGCAAAGAACAGTCTGCCTCATCTGAACCCAAGTGGTGTCCTGCTATTGGACGTCTGTGCAAACCACACTTTATCCATAACAAACACCATGTTAAAACACAAGGCTGTCCATAAGTGCACGTGGCACCAGGACACTCTAGGCCACAGGCTGAACAGGCTTGATGTGTTCAGAGCCATTGTGTACCAGCTGGGCCTCTCCTCTGAGAAACAGCCCTTCACGTTTGCCCAACGTCTCCATTATGTGTGGCAAGGTGGTTTCAGCCCAATGGAGAAAAAAGGCAGGTGCTGGCGGTCCTCGAACAATTTGTGGAGGGTCTTCTCAGAGAGACAACACAATAAGTCTGGATGTGGCTTTGTGA
This sequence comes from Oreochromis niloticus, assembly GCF_001858045.2. Taxonomy (NCBI): domain Eukaryota; kingdom Metazoa; phylum Chordata; class Actinopteri; order Cichliformes; family Cichlidae; genus Oreochromis; species Oreochromis niloticus. Next base: position 4,624,572 of record NC_031967.2, read on the forward strand.
GCCTTGAGGAAGTGATCACGCTGGCCAAGGATCACCAAGTGGCCCAGCCGGAAGAGTTCCTGGTCATTTATTAGTCTCATGGTATCCCTTTTACACTGATAGCTTACAAATGATTTTAATGGATGTTAAAGGGATAGTAGGTGATTTATCAACAATTAATTAGGGCTAAGCTTCCTCTTATAAACCTTTTCAACTGGTACCTTGTTAGAAAAACAATGCAACCCTTCTTTTAGACTATTCTGTATGTTATTGCTAAATCATTTGTAATGATAAAAGGCCTGTAACACAGTGTTTAGGTCACAACAGCACCATATAATTCCACAATAAGAATAAGTTCTATTGCCATATAACGATAAATGTCCTCCAGCTCCATCACTGTAAAGCATGTTAAAAACTCTTCACTGCAGCAATAAACACATTGGAGCAGCTTTATTCTGCCAGTGCTTGATGTCAATTTTTGCTTTGGGAATTCTCACATTTCCATTTGTCAGATTTCCCCAGAGAGCTTGGCCACTTTCCACCGGCCTTCCTACCCACAACTCCCACTCAGTCAAACCCACCCTTCCCCTGGGCTTTTATTTTCAGGAGAGCTACACAGACACAAAAGCATCCCTGTAACCCCTCCTCCCCTCTCCACCACACGCGCACACACACACACCACCATGCTACTGAAATGCACCCTGCTGTAACAACGCTAATTGTGTGTGATTTGTTTACTGTGCAAGGCAAATGTCTTAATTGTTGTCAGAGGAAAGGTGGGACAAAGAAAAGGGATGAAAAGCATTTATGTGTGTGTGTTAGTGTGGATAGTGTGCACCGGCTGGTATGCTTGTGTGTGGAGATGAGAGGCAATAATGCACTGTCATATCAAGAAATCAAGCAGCACAAATATATTATTAAATACATAAGGTTTTCAGCGAGATGTCTATCCAGATGTATACATACAACAACATATTGCATCATGAAATTACATAAGTGGGAAAGACTGCCTGGGACAGATTGGTGACCTGTCCATTACTCATTAGAATAGAATAGAATAGAATAGAATAGAATTCAACTTTATTGTCATTGTACATGACACAAGTACAAGGCAACGAAATGCAGTTTGCATCCATCCAGAAAGTGCTTAGCAATAATATAGATATATTAGAAAATATATATTAGCAATAATATAGATATATAGATATATTACAAAATGGGTCTATTATAGGTATGTTACAATGTACACAGTATGAAGGTATGTTATGAATATCCTATAACTATAGGTATGTACAGGCTGTAGTGAGTGTACAAGCTATGTACAGGCTATGAACAGGATATAAATATGAAGACTATACAGAAATATGAAATATGAACTATAAAAGTTATAAACAGTTGTAAACAGATTAGCCATTTTGAAAATTGATGATGGCTACTATTTTCAGGATCCCCTAAGAAGATATAATTTTCTGAGATAAAGAAGATAAGGTTTGCTATTGTGTAACTTCAGTTTTAAACTTATTAATTTGCACAATGTAAAAATACACAAAAAATGTCAAAGATAATAAATAACACAGTGCAGTAGGAGCCAAAATGTCTAGTGGACCTATCTTGAAGCCTCCTCCTAATTAATCATACAAAAGTAAGACAAAAATGATATAAAATTTAGTTTCAAATCACACATGTATGACAATGTTTTTGCAACATAATGTAACATATACAAACTTTTTTTGTTAGAAATCCTTTTCAAACAGGGGCATGGGGCTGTAGTTTGAATCGATGGTGGTCTAAAAATTGCCCTAAGTAAAGGTAGAAAAGTGCATTATAAATTCCACAGTATGTTAGATCCTGGCATAGAGTCAGAGGTGCCACTTGCTGCCAAGCAAGTCATACAACCACTCGGGGCCCAAGACCAGCAGGGGGCCCTGAGGCCTTAAAATTTTTAAAAGCACAGCCGAGGGGGTTCCTTCTTACGACTCTCACTCCTATTACAAGTGGTATGTATGATTCTCTTTAAGCAAACCTAATGAGAACAACAAAGTCATTCAGGTGAAAGTGAAGAGGAGTTATGTTTGTGAAAGTTAACAGAGGAGAAAAGACACAAGAGTGTGGTGAGTGGAGCAGATAATAACTATTAAATATAAAGCCACATAACTGCCACTGTTCTAGGCTTAACTGTGGGAAGAGGCTAATGGATAATGTAACTTCCACTAACAATCATTTCTTTTGTTTAATTTGACTTTCAACATTTCAACAAGGTAGCTAGCAGAGCAGCCTACTGTCTCCAGCTCTGCAGCCATGACATGACTGAGTCAAATGGCTGTAAGTCAGAGCTGGAACACCAACAGTCGATTTGTTAGCAAAGCTAGCAGGCTGAAAGAACATCGAGGCTAGTTTTTGTTACAGTATAAATATTTCATGACCAGCCGATGATATATTCTTATTCAAGTATACTAATCAGAATACTGTCAAAAATAAAAAGTTAGCTCTGAATATGTTTGGCTCGCTGTTTGTCAAAAATATAGAAATCAAGAGCAAAACCTGAAATTCTGTGATGAAACAGTTGTTTTCTAGGCTGGACTGAAATCTTGGAAAATTGTGGCCATTTTAAAAGTTCAAGTGGCTAATAGGTGTTTTCAAATTAATGCCTCAACAGGGACAAACACTGAAATGTTTGTGCTTCTGTTCCTTTTGAGTGATTCTTACAGTGTTCTGCTGCAGTAGTTTTGTTGTTGTTGTGACACTGAAGTGTTTGTCTGATGGCCACAAAGCTTTGATTTGGAAATTGTCCACCCTCCACCGCTGTGTTCACCCTCTTCACACATGAAAAATGAAGCCAACACTTCAACTGTTCACTGCCTCAAGAACAAAGCAGGAAGTTGAACAGACACAACTTAGCAGACTAACATTCCACAGGTGAGAAATTATTTTAAGGTAGTCAATATTTTAAATGTGATATATCACATTTACTACCAATAATAACTCAATGATCATCATTTTAAGCCAAATAAATGTCAAGGGGTAATTTCTAAACCAAACTACACTGGGCATTCAGCCAGCTCCACATAACTAACTGATATATTAATGAGTCCAGACAAACAGGGATGTAATTTGCAACTTGGTTCATTGGTGAAGGCACTAAATAACATAGTATTCCTACTTTAACTGATGTTTTCTGTACATTTTAACCTAATTTTACCTTATTTGCATTTTTATTATTTTATTTGAGACAAAAAATCAGCAAAGACAATAAAAACGATGTCAATCACCAGAAATTATAAAACAGATGGGATTCCAGAAAGAGAAATCTCTTATTTCACTTACAGCAGACTTGGTTAATGTTACCATTCAGTGTTTTGTTGAATGAGTAACTGAAACCCAGCATATACAGAACAATACAGAGAATGTGACAAAGAGGTGACAGGACTATTTATACACAGGAAACTGATTGAAAATGAGACACAGGGGGGGAAGGAGATGCAGGTTAAAAAACATTGAAGACAGACAGACAATCAGGAAGTCACAACTAAAACAAGATGACTGAAAAAACTATCAGAGTAAATCAAGAAACAATCCAAAAGGCACTAACAAAACACAGAGACAAGAAAACTCAAGATAAACACAATACACTCAGGAGGCAATACTGACAATAAAGTAAATACGGAAAACAAGATATCACTGAAGTGAAATGTGTCACAAGATTAGTAAACCCAAGGCAGGAACCTAAAGCTAAGACACAAAAATTGAAGCTCCAAACATTAAAGCAACAATAAAACTAAGCTGAAACCAACAATCAGTAATATTAACCAAGAGGCCAGACCTCAAAAACAGGACCAATCCCTTCCCTTCCCGAGAATCCTTCCTTTGTTGTTTATAAGGGAATCCTCCCTTATAAACAATAAAGGAAGGGTTCTGGATCAGCACCATGATGCAAACGTGTGGCCATAGTATATATATAGTATTCTGGAGAAGGCATAAAATGTCACTGTATGTGCATGTGTGTGTGTGTGTTTTATGTGTATAGATTTTTTTGTTACATTCTTACAGTACCATGACAAGACCTTTCTTTTGCCCTTCTGGTTCTAGTTTATTTCCCACTGTTTTTTTTTAATTGGTTGCCTTATGGTTCCAAGTATTGTCACCAATCTTTGCATTTTATTATTATCTCATGACACTTCTTTAATCTCTCCTATGGACTTTTCAATGTCTGCGATTCCATATTAGATTCTTGATGAATGTGGGTTGTTGTTATTCAGCCTGGTTCTATGTCCCCCTTTTAACTTTGAGCACCTGCCCCCTCAAACATCTCTGCACAGCCGTGCCTTGAGGTGACTCTTGTAAAATGATACAGTTTAAATAAAACTGAATAAATTGAACAGTGGGGAGGAAGAACTCCCTTCTAAAAGCAAAAGACCTTAAGTGGAAACAGGCTCAGGGAGGGCCTACTATCTACCGTGACTATTGTGGTTGATCAGGAGAGAAAAGAGGAACATAGAGACTATGACCGGTAAACAGGGCTAAACACACGCTACCGGAGAGAGTATAATAAGGTGCATCAGCTTTGTAGTGATATTTTTTGCCTGCTACCAAAAGCATGAAATTAAACATTATAATGTAACTTATACTGAAACACCCTATTTACATCAATGAATGCTTTCTGCTTTGTAACGGATTTGTACATTACTGAAGGCTTTACAAACTAAGACATCTCTTATTACTGCCTAATTCAGCAAATCCCTAGTTTGAAACTTGTAGTTATGAGAATTTAAGTGGGTGATGCAATTCACTGCTAGTACATTACTAAGCTTAAAGACCCCAGGATCTTCTGAGAACAAATTCTTTTCATTTCACTGAAGTTTTGCATTTAGCAGTTATGCAGCATCAGAGCACTCTCCCTCTCCATTACACAAAGTGATGGGCTGTACAAATAGTGCTGTTGACAGGGTCCCTCTCCCTCTTTGTGCACGTTCAGCGTTACTGCACGACTGTATGAGCTGCTCTCAGAGAAATACCAAAAAAAAAGAATGAAAGTGCTCCTCTGGGAATCCGGCTGTCCTGCAAGTGTCACTAACACTGTGAAAGAGTCCCTCCAGGCTTTGTTGTGCATAGCATGCACTCTCCTCGCTGATTCTCATATCAGCAAACTGCTCCTAGGCCATTCATTAAAATATGTACTTGAATGCCCCCTGCTGGTGGCCTGCACACTGTGCCCATCAAACTGTGGCAATCATCTGACCCAAGCGAACTATTTTCCTGCCCTCGATCTGATCTGTGTAAACAAACTTCCCCTTGATAATACTGTGAAGGTCTTGTTAGTCTTGTTGGATGAGAAGTAAAAGGGCTTGGAGTGAATCCCCACACATGAATAATTGAACAACCTTGAATATGTTGTCTTCCAGTTTGCGCAAAAAACAAAAAAACAACAAACTTTCAATCTGTATCCACCCACCGGCTCTCGACCTTTCTTCCAGTACGAGCAACTTTGAAGTGAGGTTTATTTTCCTCTGTGCCCTTGTGTTCATGCTCTCCTTCAGTGCCTAAGCCCCTCATTTGTGCCTGACTACCATCAGCCGCCTCCAATTCTTTTTTCTGCTATTTTAGCACATTGGGTTTAGAGGCGAGTTGCTGCAACATCACTGGTAAACAAACAGTCTGTCTGCTGCACTATCCCCAAGGCTGAGGGCTCATCATGATTATTCATAAGGACTAAAGCCTTAACCCAAATAGGCGCCTGACAAACACACTCATCGTGTCGCCTCTATCAAACTTTGGAAAGGAAGAAAGATGGAAGAGGGGCAAGAATGAGGGTCAACAAAATAGATGAGACCTATCAAAAAATCAGTTAGGAGCCTATGTGAATACATGAAAAATTAACCTTACAATATAAAGTCTCTTGAGGCAATTGTTGTTGTGAACTGAATCTCTTCTGCTTGTCCATCTCAGAGTCGTGGTTGTGCTGGACCCTATCCCAGCTGTGACTGAGTGAAAAGGTGGGGTACACCCTGGAAAGGTCACCATTGTGTTGCATTATAGAGTTATAATTCTCTATGTGAATGGAGACTGGGACATAAAATTCCATGTATAGACTCACCTGTCAAGTCTGAAAGTGCTTTAAATGGGTCAGTGACTTTGTAGCAAAATAAAATTTAGTAGTATGGCCACCAAAGTTCAAACTGCATGCATATGTGCTTGACAGTACGTTCATGCTCATCTCAAGTTTCTTTTTACAGGGTGTTTAGAGTGCTTTTTAATATACTCAAGTTTGTAAGTTGTAGTTGTAGCACCAAAAGTAAAAGTTGTTCATTATGAAAAAAGAGCTCACTTAATAACAATGTATTTTTTAACAGATATAACTGTCAAAAAGAAATTGTTTCCTTCTGAAATGTAAATAAAAGTATGCTTTGGTTTTTCCAACAATGCTTAACAGCCTCAGTGTGTAATAACTCCCTGTTGTAAACTTCAGATTACTGCGATTGTGTCTCAGATAACATCTCAATAGCTTGAGGAGAAGCAGCCCTCTCTGGCTAACTGTACACTGCACCAAGTGCTAAACTTAACTCAGCTTAAATTCAGATGTCTCAACAAAAGCTGCTAGAATGCAAGAACATTTTGGTAAAAAACCTTGAACATGCCTTCACACATGAAAAAAGAAACTGGGTTAAAGCTTCTGTCTGATGGTTTTAGTCAGTGAGAGTAGCTGCTGCTAAGCTTTCGGCAGCACCAAGCTGCCTGAGTCAAAAATGTTTAAAGAGGTTCATTAATGACAGACATCAAAGTCTGACACTGAGCAGCCTCATCAAAGCAGAAACAAGAAGGATCTGTGCTCCACCTCATGAAACAAACCCCCTCCTAATGAGGAAGAGCCAACATGTCTGCTCCGCTTACTGCAAAATGGAGTCATTTCCCTCCTTACTTTTCCAGCCCTTTAAGGCAGCGACAGAGAAATGTGAACAGGTGGAGTCACAGGGCTGGCAGGCTGATCAATTAGCTCCACCTTGTCAGATGTGCACTTAAAAAAGAGGAGGAGAACAGAGGAAATGAAAAGGAGCTTGAATTGTGTGTGTGACATGAAGAGACAGAAAAATGATGCAAGGTTTCATTTCATGTAGAATGAAGCTGATTCGCTGATGGGAAGCAGACAGAGTGACAACACATCTTCAAATACCAGGCTGTAAGTGGAAATGTCATTCACAGGAGCACGGTGGAAGATATAAGCAATTTGACTGTCACAACTCTCATAATGGAGCCACATTTCACCTATAACTGCTCACAAGTGGAAGTTTGTGTGTGCATGTGTTTGTCTGCTCAAATAAATTAAAAAGGAACACTTTTTAATCAGAGCATAACATCAGGTCGATTAAACTTCTGAGATCCGGTCAGTCACTTTCAGCTGCTTTGGTGTTAAAGAAATCAACAGGTGCAGTAGAGGGGCAACAATGAGACATCATTGCAAAACAGGAATAGCTTAGAGGTGGATGCTACTGACGTTTTCCCTCCTTCCCTCATGGCTCCTTTTTTACTAGTTTTGCATTTGGCTTGGGTCAGTGTTACTACTGGTACCATGATGCAATACCTGGCCGCTACAGAGGTTGAACGGGTAGTCCAACTCCTCTGGAATGACATATGTATCATTGCCAGAAGGTTTGCATCTCCCGGCATGTCTCAAGCGCATGGAGGAGATTCCTTGGGAAGAGCTGGAAGCCTCTGATCACCTTAAACCTCCGGGATCTTATGGTGATGATCATTCTTCTCATTCCCAGCTTATCACAGCTGGATGGTTTGTCAGGCATTCTTGTCTCTTCAGTGGCAGTTTTGAGTTTGCAGGGTAGCGTATGCTTATACGAGAAAGTATAAAAATGAACCATAAACCACATGACAGGCTGGACCGCTTTACTCAAAAAACTTTTATTTTTGTAGCAGTTTATATTTGGCAGTATATAGTTTGACGTTTGGCACCTTGAGGCAACTTTTGTTGTGATTTGGCGCTATATAAATAAAATTGAATTGAATTGAATTGACGTGGGACGTTTGTGCCTGTAGGAAATGAGAGAACAGAGCAACAGCGGAACAGAGCAAGCACACATGAAAAAATATCACATAAATTAGCAGAGTTAGAAGACCTGGTGGCTAGCTAAAGCAACTTAAGCTTGACTTTATGGCCTTTTTCAAAAAAACATTGCATTGCCAACCATTTTTATGGATTTTACGGATGACCCCAAATTTATATGCCTATAAAAAGAAATGTTGTCTCCTTTAAAGCACTACTGGAGAGTCTGAATGATATCAAAGTGTGTGCGCTGAATCTCTCTTGGACCTCGGCCCTCTGTTATGTTAAACCAACAGTTATTAAACTTGGTGTAAAACTGAATGGTTTTTATATATGATAGATTAACAAAAATTATGATATTAAAGCTAGTTATTATCACTTGAGGATTTTATCCAAGATCAAATCCACCTCATCTTTTCACATTTTTGAACGTCTCATTCATACTTTTATCACAACACAGACTAATGTAATATAACACATTCTATGTTGGCCTTAGCAAAGCCTGCCTTGCTTGCCTACAGTTAGTCTAAAATGCTGCAGCTCATCTTTTAATTGGAAACAGGAGCACATTTCCTCTGCCCTTGCCTCCCTCCGCTGGCTCCCTGTTTGTTTTTAGGAATAATAATTTGGTTTTAAAACTTTTAATGGATCAGCACCACCATACATATCTGAGCTACGAATGATAGCTTTGCCCATGTCAGAGAGCCGCGTCATTTTCAGTTTTTAAAGTGCGACATAAAAATAATTTTTATTGCAAAGCTTTTAATTCAAATGTAAGTGGTGTGTTTTTACTGTCTAATTATTATCGTCATTATTGTTGTTGTTGTTATTGTATGATGTTTTGGTGCATTGCACAGCACTTTGCTAAACTTGTTTTTAAAAAGTGCTTTATAAATAAAATTGATTTGGATTGCCTGACTTAGTAATAAGCTCATTGATTTCCTTACATAAGAGGTTTATGTCTGGCTTATGGGACCACTTTTTTTGTTATGTTTGGTAAAGTTTCTACACTACAATACTTTATTCAGTTCAGAAATAACACTCTTCGCACTGACTTTAAACAGCTCACAATCACAATTTTATATCTGTTGAATTGTTGAAACATAATCCAGCATTAAAACTTGTTTCAACCTAACTAAGGGCTTTCAGCCCTCCAAACTGCCATCCTATATAGGATTTACGTATAAAGGACTCTAAGCCGTAAATCTGTTTTGATGGTTCTGGTTAATTTACTGAGTTCCATGCACTGATGAGACAAAAAAAGGAACCTCAGTGATCACTGACCATAACCTGTCTTTTGATTTTCAAATTAAGAACAAAATCTGAAGTACATTTTACAATCTTAGGTCTCCCATATAACTTAACTTATTTTTCTGCTATGCTGTTCTTTTTGTTGAAAAACCAAGACATTGTTATTATTATTATTATTATTAGTAGTAGTAGTAGTGGTGGTGGTAGTAGTAATAGTATCAGAATCAAATAGTACAACACGGCAGAGCATGTTGGTGAGGAAAGGCAGCTAGAAAGGCTGATCCTTCTAAAGAGTTACTGACAGACCTGAATGAGACTCTAATACCAAACCGCGTTTTATACACTACAAAATAAATAAAATAAAGACTACGTGTTTGCTACTTAAACAGTTACGGTTGAATAACCAAGCGATGAGTAACCTTCTGTTTGATAAGGGTTTGAAAAAACTGTCCTTGGTCTCATATGCAGTTTTCACCTTTAACTTCAACTCAACCGAACTATATTATGTCGTCAAGCGCGTTAATAAACACGATTGGTCAACTGCAAGAGTGGGTCTTTTTACTTGTCATTGATTGGTGCGAACCCCACACTCCTTATAGCAGGGTTGTACGTGTCGTCAGCGTGTGTTACGAGGAGGTTTGAACTGCACAGCTAATTATTCTGAAAATGGCGAGCTGGTGTGTACGAGCAGTTAGACAGAGCTACTCTTTTGTAGCTTCGCCTGCGCTAACAAGGTAAGGAGTATTTATTGGTGAGTTACGTCCCCTGACTTGGGCGTTTTTACAGTAACCACAGGGTTTCATTGGTCAGGTGGTTTTCAGCTCATGGAAGGAGCCACCGCGGTCAAGTGAGCCGTCATTTGTGAGCCGCGGTCAAGCCAGCCGTTTCCTCTCCGCCGCATAAATTTCCTTGCGCTTTTACACCAGTCTTTAAGGTATCGCCTTTTCGATTTATATCCCGATTGAAAGCCTAGACCCGCGCGCACGTGCACGCGCGCGAACACTCACACGTGCACGCGCACACACAAATTACAATGGAACAGCCCAATACAACCATCGTGACAGTCTGGTTGCATATTCAAAAATTCATTAAAAATCATCCTTAGTAGTTGATGTCCAACTTTCAACAGATTATTACTCTGGGACACCTACTGTACCTCTGTGCCAACTTTCAGACAGATTTACTGTGGAATTCCTCAGATATTAAAGCAAACTTGTATTCAATGCAATACAGTCAATACAATTATGTCAATTTCAAAAATTCATTAAAAATCATCCTTAGTAGTTGATGTCCAACTTTCAACACATTCCTCATCTGGGACACCTACTGTACCTGTGTGCCAAGTTTCAGACAGATTTACTGTAGAATTCCTCAGATATTAAAGCAAACTTGTATTCAATGCAATAAAGTCAATACACTACAATTATGTCAATTTCAAAAATTCATTAAAAATCATCCTTAGTAGTTGATGCCCAACTTTCAACACATTCCTCCTCTGGGACACCTACTGTGCCTCTGTGCCAAGTTCCATCAATATTTACTGTAGAATTCCTCAGATATTAAAGCAAACTTGTATTCAATGCAATACAGTCAATACACTACAATTATGTAATTTTCAAAAATTCATTAAAAATCATCCTCAATAGTTGATGTCCAACTTTCAACACATCCCTCCTCTGGGACACCTACTGTACCTCTGTGCCAAGTTTCAGCCAGATTTACTGTAATATTCCTCAGAAATTAAAGGAAACTTGTATTCAATGCAATACAGTCAATACAATTATGTCATTTTCAAAAATTCATTAAAAATCATCCTTAGTAGTTGATGTCCAAATTTCAACACATCCCTCCTCTGGGACACCTACTGTACCTCTGTGCCAAGTTTCAGCCAGATTCACTGTAAAATTCTTCAGATCTTAAAGGAGATTTATATTCAGTTCTCTACAGTCAATACACTACAAATATGTCATTTTCAAAAATTCATTAAAAATCATCCTCAATAGTTGATGTCCAACTTTCATGAGATTCCTCCTTTAGGACACCTACTGTACCTCTGTGCCAAGTTTCAGCCAGATTCACTGTAGAATTCCTCAGATATTAAAGCAAACTTGTATTCAATGCAATACAGTCAATACACTCCAATTATGTCAATTTCAAAAATTCATTAAAAATCATCCTTAGTAGTTGATGTCCAAATTTCAAAACACCCCTCCTCTGGGATACCTACTGTACCTCTGTGCCAAGTTTCAGACAGATTTACTGTAGAATTCCTCAGATATTAAAGCAAACTTCTATTCAATGCAATACAGTCAATACAATTATGCCAATTTCAAAAATTCATTAAAAATCATCCTTAGTAGTTGAGGTCCCACTTTCAACACATCCCTCCTCTGGGACACCTACTGTACCTCTGTGCCAACTTTCAGACAGATTTACTGTGGAATTCCTCAGAAATTAAAGCAAACTTCTATTCAAAGCAATACAGTCAATACACTAGAATTATGTCATTTTCATAAAATCATTAAAAATCATCCTTAGTAGTTGATGCCCAACTTTCAACACATTCCTCATCTGGGACACCTACTGTACCTCTGTGCCAAGTTTCAGCCAGATTTACTGTAGAATTCCTCAGATATTAAAGCAAACTTGTATTCAATGCAATACAGTCAATACACTAGAATTATGTCATTTTCAAAAATTCATTAAAAATCATCCTTAGTAGTTGATGTCCAACTTTCATGAGATTCCTCCTTTAGGACACCTACTGTACCTCTGTGCCAAGTTTCAGACAGATTTACTGTAGAATTCCTCAGAAATTACAGGAGATTTGTATTCAATGCAATACAGTCAATACAATAGAATTATGTCAATTTCAAAAATTCATTAAAAATCATCCTTAGTAGTTGATGTCCAACTTTCAACACATTCCTCATCTGGGACACCTACTGTACCTCTGTGCCAAGTTTCATCTCAATCCGCTGCATCAATAATTGTTTAATATTGATGGATCAAAAGTGTTGCTGAGAGAGTCATGACAGGGACTATAAAGAGACAGCATATTTCAGCCATATTTGCTCGTCTTCACTGACTCGCTTTGAAATCCAGATTTTAATTTTGGAATATTAGGTGTACTTGTGGTTCCTATAGAATTTTAAGGTTGAACGGGAATCAGAGTCTTGATCTCTCAGGCCTCTCTTCTGTGGATGCAGCTCACATCATTCTGTACAATACGATAATTTTTAATTCTACAACTGTTTATAACCTGCATAGTTCACATTTCTGTATAGCTGTATATCTCATATTTCTGTATAGTTTTTTTATTTCATATTCTGTATAGTTTTTCATATTTATTATTTTTCATAGCCTGTACATAGCTTGTACTCACTACAGCCTGTACATACTTATAGTTATAGCATATTCATAACATACCTTCATACCGTGTACATTGTAACATACCATAATAGACCCATTTCTGTAATATACTTACATACCTATATTATTGCTGATATATATTGTAATATATCTATATCATGGCTAAAGCACTTCTGGATTGATGCAAACTGCATTTCGTTGCCTTGTACCTGTGACGTGCAATCACAATAAAGTTGAATTCTATTCTATTCTATTCTATTCTATATTAATTCAGATATGTCTGTGAAGGTTCTCAGTCATCCAGGTCATCGTAGTCAAAGGAGTTTGCAAAGAAAAGCGTCTGGACTTCTTTAAGTTGCTTGAAGACGTTTCACCTCTCATCCGAGAAGCTTCTTCAGTTCTAAGGTCAAATGGCCGAGAGTCCCAGATTTAAACCCAGTGGAGTATCCCCCCAATGAGGGACAAAGGACCCCTGGTGATCCTCTAATCACATGCACCAAGGTGTGAAAGCGGGTGTGGGACCTAATCAGCCAGGGTTTCGGGTGAGCCCATTGTGAAACCTGGCCCCACCTTGTCATGTGAATTCCTGAGGTCAGATGGCCCAGGATGTGAGTGGGCGTTAAGGCGTCTGGGGAGGGAACTCAAAACTGGATTATAGATGGCAGACAGTTGGTGTCGTAAACCACCGCCTCTGTTCAAAGATGGTCGCTCACAGTGGACATAGATGGCCTCTTTCACTCCTCTTTCAAACCATCTGTCCTCTCTGTCCAAAATGTGAACATTGGCATCCTCAAAAGAGTGACCTTTATCCTTAAGATGCAGATGGACTGCTGAGTCTTGTCCTGTGGAGGTGGCTCTTCTATGTTGTGCCATGCGCTTGTGAAGTGGCTGTTTGGTCTCTCCAATGTAGCAGTCTGGGCATTCCTCGCTGCACTGTACAGCATACACCACGTTGTTCAGTCTGTGTTTTGGAGTTTGTCTTTCGGGTGAACCAGTTTGTGTCTGAGTGTGTTGCTGGGTCTGAAGTACACTGGGATGTCGTGCTTGGAGAAAACTCTCCTGAGTTTCTCTGATACACCGGCTACATAGGGGATGACAATGTTGTTGCGTCTGTCTTTCTTATCCTCCCTCGCTGGTGTCTGATCTTCTTTTCTGTGCCTCTTTGCTGACTTTATGAACGCCCAGTTAGGATAACCGCATGTTTTCAGTGCTTCCTTTACATGTGTGTGTTCCTTCTTTTTCCCTTCAGGCTTGGAGGGAACATGTTCTGCCCGGTGGTGTAGGGTCCTAATTACTCCAAGTTTGTGTTCCAGAGGGTGATGGGAGTCAAAGAGGAGGTACTGGTCCGTGTGTGTGGGCTTCCGGTAAACTTCAATGTTGAGGTTGCCATTCTCTTCAATGTGCACCGCGCAGTCCAGGAAAGGCAAACAGTTATCCTTTGTGTCTTCCCTGGTGAACTTGATGTTTTTATCCACAGCATTAATGTGCGCAGTGAAGGATTCCACTTCTTGTGTCTTGATTTTGACCCAGGTGTCGTCTACATATCTGTACCAGTGGCTGGGTACTCCTCCTTTGAAAGAGCCAAGAGCCTTTCTTTCCACTTCCTCCATGTAAAGGTTGGCTACAATAGGTGACACAGGGGAGCCATGGCACAGCCATGTTTTTGTCTGTAGAAGCCTTCGTTGTATTTGAAGTATGTTGTGGTAAGGCAGAGGTCTAACAGTGTGCAAATCTGATCGGGTGTGAAGTTGGTCCTGTCTTCCAAGGAGCTGTCTTCTTGTAGTCGTTTTCTGACAGTCTCCACTGCCTCCGTGGTGGGTATGCAAGTGAAGAGGGAGACTACATCAAAGGACACCATGGTTTCATCTGGATCCAGGGTAAGTTTCTGGACCTTGTCGGTGAAGTCGGTGGAGTTCTTGATGTGGTGTGGGGTGTTCCCCACGAGAGGATCCCTCGTGTTCTTCAGACCCAGCAACACACTCAGACACAAACTGGTTCACCCGAAAGACAAAACTCCAAAACACAGACTGAACAACGTGGTGTATGCTGTACAGTGCAGCGAGGAATGCCCAGACTGCTACATTGGAGAGACCAAACAGCCACTTCACAAGCGCATGGCACAACATAGAAGAGCCACCTCCACAGGACAAGACTCAGCAGTCCATCTGCATCTTAAGGATAAAGGTCACTCTTTTGAGGATGCCAATGTTCACATTTTGGACAGAGAGGACAGATGGTTTGAAAGAGGAGTGAAAGAGGCCATCTATGTCCACTGTGAGCGACCATCTTTGAACAGAGGCGGTGGTTTACGACACCAACTGTCTGCCATCTATAATCCAGTTTTGAGTTCCCTCCCCAGACGCCTTAACGCCCACTCACATCCTGGGCCATCTGACCTCAGGAATTCACATGACAAGGTGGGGCCAGGTTTCACAATGGGCTCACCCGAAACCCTGGCTGATTAGGTCCCACACCCGCTTTCACACCTTGGTGCATGTGATTAGAGGATCACCAGGGGTCCTTTGTCCCTCATTGGGGGGATACTCCCACTGGGTTTAAATCTGGGACTCTCGGCCATTTGACCTTAGAACTGAAGAAGCTTCTCGGATGAGAGGTGAAACGTCTTCAAGCAACTTAAAGAAGTCCAGACGCTTTTCTTTGCAAACTCCTTTGACTACGATGACCTGGATGACTGAGAACCTTCACAGACATATCTGAATTAATATAGAATAGAATAGAATTCAACTTTATTGTGATTGCACGTCACAGGTACAAGGCAACGAAATGCAGTTTGCATCAATCCAGAAGTGCTTTAGCCATGATATAGATATATTACAATATATATCAGCAATAATATAGGTATGTAAGTATATTACAGAAATGGGTCTATTATGGTATGTTACAATGTACACGGTATGAAGGTATGTTATGAATATGCTATAACTATAAGTATGTACAGGCTGTAGTGAGTACAAGCTATGTACAGGCTATGAAAAATAATAAATATGAAAAACTATACAGAATATGAAATAAAAAAACTATACAGAAATATGAGATATACAGCTATACAGAAATGTGAACTATGCAGGTTATAAACAGTTGTAGAATTAAAAATTATCGTATTGTACAGAATGATGTGAGCTGCATCCACAGAAGAGAGGCCTGAGAGATCAAGACTCTGATTCCCGTTCAACCTTAAAATTCTATAGGAACCACAAGTACACCTAATATTCCAAAATTAAAATCTGGATTTCAAAGCGAGTCAGTGAAGACGAGCAAATATGGCTGAAATATGCTGTCTCTTTATAGTCCCTGTCATGACTCTCTCAGCAACACTTTTGATCCATCAATATTAAACAATTATTGATGCAGCGGATTGAGATGAAACTTGGCACAGAGGTACAGTAGGTGTCCCAGATGAGGAATGTGTTGAAAGTTGGACATCAACTACTAAGGATGATTTTTAATGAATTTTTGAAATTGACATAATTCTATTGTATTGACTGTATTGCATTGAATACAAATCTCCTGTAATTTCTGAGGAATTCTACAGTAAATCTGTCTGAAACTTGGCACAGAGGTACAGTAGGTGTCCTAAAGGAGGAATCTCATGAAAGTTGGACATCAACTACTAAGGATGATTTTTAATGAATTTTTGAAAATGACATAATTCTAGTGTATTGACTGTATTGCATTGAATACAAGTTTGCTTTAATATCTGAGGAATTCTACAGTAAATCTGGCTGAAACTTGGCACAGAGGTACAGTAGGTGTCCCAGATGAGGAATGTGTTGAAAGTTGGGCATCAACTACTAAGGATGATTTTAATGATTTTATGAAAATGACATAATTCTAGTGTATTGACTGTATTGCTTTGAATAGAAGTTTGCTTTAATTTCTGAGGAATTCCACAGTAAATCTGTCTGAAAGTTGGCACAGAGGTACAGTAGGTGTCCCAGAGGAGGGATGTGTTGAAAGTGGGACCTCAACTACTAAGGATGATTTTTAATGAATTTTTGAAATTGGCATAATTGTATTGACTGTATTGCATTGAATAGAAGTTTGCTTTAATATCTGAGGAATTCTACAGTAAATCTGTCTGAAACTTGGCACAGAGGTACAGTAGGTATCCCAGAGGAGGGGTGTTTTGAAATTTGGACATCAACTACTAAGGATGATTTTAATGAATTTTGAAATTGACATAATTGGAGTGTATTGACTGTATTGCATTGAATACAAGTTTGCTTTAATATCTGAGGAATTCTACAGTGAATCTGGCTGAAACTTGGCACAGAGGTACAGTAGGTGTCCTAAAGGAGGAATCTCATGAAAGTTGGACATCAACTATTGAGGATGATTTTTAATGAATTTTTGAAATTGACATAATTGGAGTGTATTGACTGTATTGCATTGAATAGAAGTTTGCTTTAATTTCTGAGGAATTCCACAGTAAATCTGTCTGAAACTTGGCACAGAGGTACAGTAGGTGTCCCAGAGGAGGGATGTGTTGAAAGTGGGACCTCAACTACTAAGGATGATTTTAATGAATTTTGAAATTGGCATAATTGTATTGACTGTATTGCATTGAATAGAAGTTTGCTTTAATATCTGAGGAATTCTACAGTAAATCTGTCTGAAACTTGGCACAGAGGTACAGTAGGTATCCCAGAGGAGGGGTGTTTTGAAATTTGGACATCAACTACTAAGGATGATTTTTAATGAATTTTTGAAATTGACATAATTGGAGTGTATTGACTGTATTGCATTGAATACAAGTTTGCTTTAATATCTGAGGAATTCTACAGTGAATCTGGCTGAAACTTGGCACAGAGGTACAGTAGGTGTCCTAAAGGAGGAATCTCATGAAAGTTGGACAACAACTATTGAGGATGATTTTTAATGAATTTTTGAAAATTACATAATTGTAGTGTATTGACTGTATTGCATTGAATATAAATTTCCTGTAATTTCTGAGGAATTCTACAGTAAATCTTGATGAAACTTGGCACAGAGGTACAGTAGGTATCCCAGAGGAGGGGTGTTTTGAAATTTGGACATCAACTACTAAGGATGATTTTTAATGAATTTTTGAAATTGACATAATTCTATTGTATTGACTGTATTGCATTGAATATAAATCTCCTGTAATTTCTGAGGAATTCTACAGTAAATCTTGATGAAACTTGGCACAGAGGTACAGTAGGTATCCCAGAGGAGGGATGTTTTGAAAGTTGGACATCAACTACTAAGGATGATTTTAATGAATTTTTGAAAATGACATAATTCTATTGTATTGAATGTATTGCATTGAATAGAAGTTTGCTTTAATTTCTGAGGAATTCTACAGTAAATCTGTCTGAAACTTGGCACAGAGGTACAGTAGGTGTCCCAGAGGAGGAATGTGTTGAAAGTTGGGCATCAACTACTAAGGATGATTTTTAATGAATTTTTGAAATTGACATAATTGTAGTGTATTGACTTTATTGCATTGAATACAAGTTTGCTTTAATATCTGAGGAATTCTACAGTAAATCTGTCTGAAACTTGGCACAGAGGTACAGTAGGTGTTCCAGAGGAGGAATGTGTTGACATTTGGACATCAACTACTAAGGATGATTTTTAATGAATATTTGAAATTGACATAATTGGAGTGTATTGACTGTATTGCATTGAATATAAATCTCCTGTAATTTCTGAGGAATTCTACAGTAAATCTTGATGAAACTTGGCACAGAGGTACAGTAGGTGTCCCAGAGGAGGAATGTGTTGAAAGTTGGACATCAACTATTGAGGATGATTTTTAATGAATTTTTGAAAATTACATAATTGTAGTGTATTGACTGTATTGCATTGAATATAAATTTCCTGTAATTTCTGAGGAATTCTACAGTAAATCTTGATGAAACTTGGCACAGAGGTACAGTAGGTATCCCAGAGGAGGGGTGTTTTGAAATTTGGACATCAACTACTAAGGATGATTTTTAATGAATTTTTGAAATTGACATAATTCTATTGTATTGACTGTATTGCATTGAATATAAATCTCCTGTAATTTCTGAGGAATTCTACAGTAAATCTTGATGAAACTTGGCACAGAGGTACAGTAGGTATCCCAGAGGAGGGATGTTTTGAAAGTTGGACATCAACTACTAAGGATGATTTTTAATGAATTTTTGAAAATGACATAATTCTATTGTATTGAATGTATTGCATTGAATAGAAGTTTGCTTTAATTTCTGAGGAATTCTACAGTAAATCTGTCTGAAACTTGGCACAGAGGTACAGTAGGTGTCCCAGAGGAGGAATGTGTTGAAAGTTGGGCATCAACTACTAAGGATGATTTTTAATGAATTTTTGAAATTGACATAATTGTAGTGTATTGACTTTATTGCATTGAATACAAGTTTGCTTTAATATCTGAGGAATTCTACAGTAAATCTGTCTGAAACTTGGCACAGAGGTACAGTAGGTGTTCCAGAGGAGGAATGTGTTGACATTTGGACATCAACTACTAAGGATGATTTTTAATGAATATTTGAAATTGACATAATTGGAGTGTATTGACTGTATTGCATTGAATATAAATCTCCTGTAATTTCTGAGGAATTCTACAGTAAATCTTGATGAAACTTGGCACAGAGGTACAGTAGGTGTCCCAGAGGAGGGATGTTTTGAATGTTGGACATCAACTACTAAGGATGATTTTTCATGAATTCTTGAAATAGACATAATTCTATTGTATTGGACTGTATTGCATTGAATACAAGTTTGCTTTAATATCTGAGGAATTCTACAGTAAATCTGTCTGAAAGTTGGCACAGAGGTACAGTAGGTGTCCCAGAGGAGGGATGTGTTGAAAGTTGGACATCAACTACTGAGGATGATTTTTAATGAATTTTTGAAAATGACATATTTGTAGTGTATTGACTGTAGAGAACTGAATATAAATCTCCTTTAAGATCTGAAGAATTTTACAGTGAATCTGGCTGAAACTTGGCACAGAGGTACAGTAGGTGTCCCAGAGGAGGGATGTGTTGAAATTTGGACATCAACTACTAAGGATGATTTTTAATGAATTTTTGAAAATGACATAATTGTATTGACTGTATTGCATTGAATACAAGTTTCCTTTAATTTCTGAGGAATATTACAGTAAATCTGGCTGAAACTTGGCACAGAGGTACAGTAGGTGTCCCAGAGGAGGGATGTGTTGAAAGTTGGACATCAACTATTGAGGATGATTTTTAATGAATTTTTGAAAATTACATAATTGTAGTGTATTGACTGTATTGCATTGAATACAAGTTTGCTTTAATATCTGAGGAATTCTACAGTAAATATTGATGGAACTTGGCACAGAGGCACAGTAGGTGTCCCAGAGGAGGAATGTGTTGAAAGTTGGGCATCAACTACTAAGGATGATTTTTAATGAATTTTTGAAATTGACATAATTGTAGTGTATTGACTTTATTGCATTGAATACAAGTTTGCTTTAATATCTGAGGAATTCTACAGTAAATCTGTCTGAAACTTGGCACACAGGTACAGTAGGTGTCCCAGATGAGGAATGTGTTGAAAGTTGGACATCAACTACTAAGGATGATTTTTAATGAATTTTTGAAATTGACATAATTGTATTGACTGTATTGCATTGAATACAAGTTTGCTTTAATATCTGAGGAATTCCACAGTAAATCTGTCTGAAAGTTGGCACAGAGGTACAGTAGGTGTCCCAGAGTAATAATCTGTTGAAAGTTGGACATCAACTACTAAGGATGATTTTTAATGAATTTTTGAATATGCAACCAGACTGTCACGATGGTTGTATTGGGCTGTTCCATTGTAATTTGTGTGTGCGCGTGCACGTGTGAGTGTTCGCGCGCGTGCACGTGCGCGCGGGTCTAGGCTTTCAATCGGGATATAAATCGAAAAGGCGATACCTTAAAGACTGGTGTAAAAGCGCAAGGAAATTTATGCGGCGGAGAGGAAACGGCTGGCTTGACCGCGGCTCACAAATGACGGCTCACTTGACCGCGGTAAGGAGCCGGCTAGCCTAGTTAGCTTTTGCAAGGTTAATTATTTAACATTAACGTGAAAGTCCGGATCAAAGAAACGCTTAAAAACGTATGTTTGATAATATAGTGGGTCAAACTGAAGCCTAATCACCGTATTGGCGTGTACTCCCTAGAAACTGGAGGATGATGACATAACCTGACGTATCCTGAAAGTAGTCCATGCTACAATAAAGATTCAGGGGTCTGTTACAAACGCTGTTGTGGACGTGGGATTTAAAAAATTGTATTTATTTGATCTCTTTTATGTACTAAACCGTCTTCTGTGTTTCTATGTGGGTCCTGACGCAATGCGTATGGACCAAACTAATTTCATATATGTGGATACCTTCCTTACACAAGCCCCTCTTGTTTAACTAAAACCTCATGTTACATTAAATAATGTAATGTCAAGATTTGCGTCAGGTCTCCAAACTTTCCTAATGGCTAGAGAAAGATGCAGATATCCGGCGAAATGGGCTGTTACAATGAGTTTAACAAAATAAAGCTGACATATATGATATACGAGGCATTTTTCATTGAGTGGCAGAAATTCTAAGTTGATCCTCCTCCAGTGGAATTCATATTTAATGTGTCTTATGCATTTACTACACATGTACAATGACTTTAAATGCCTTGCTGACGAATATGAAATTGTGTTCAGATGGGGACACTGAATGTGTCATTTTCACACCCTTGTATGCTGTGAGGAAACATTTGTATTAGCTCTTTTTCAGATTTCTGTTATCAAAGTGCTTAGAGTAACACAAGTTATGGACAGAAATATTTTAGCACTGTACATCAAAGTGCTTTGGCCACGTCCAGTAAAGTCTCTGTGGTGCATATATGGTGTAAATCTTGCTAAAATTTGAAAGTGCGGACTTGTTTGACTTATTCTGAGTGTCCTTGCCACCCAGGGGGTCTCCACGATTGTTATGCATGGCCACCCAGCAGAAGAATGGCCACAGGTCAGAGGAGGAGGCTGAGAAGCCAGAACCAAGCCCAACAGAGAAAACCCTGATGGAGGAGAAGACCCAGCTGGAGGATCAGCTCAAAGACATGACAGTAAGTCAGTGTGGGCTGCAGATCAGCCTCCAGTTCAGTGGTCACCAAAGTTACACTGACTTGGTATAAATATTACCATGTCGATACCTTTTTCTGTACTTCGTCTTTTGTCAAGTTACGCTGTTCTTTGTGAAGTTACTGTTCTTCACACAGCAGGACATACATTTATAATCTATCACTCAAAATAAAAAATTAAAAAATGAGGCTTGGATTCTCCAGTGGGTATGTGATTAAAATATTTGGCCCTTTTTAGCTCAAATGAGTTTCAGTCTTAGTGATAGAACCCTTTATAAAGGGGCTTAACAAATGTAAGTGCAGTTTTTAGCCAGCAGTTTGTTTCCACCTTGTTTCCAGGAAAAGTACAAGAGGGCGTTGGCAGACACAGAGAACCTCAGGACGAGAACTCAGAAGATGATAGAGGACGCGAAATTATATGGTAAGGGCTTGTTTCCATTTAGGCTTTCAGTTTGCACCTGTGGACGTTGGATCTGCTGGTGCAAGCCACTGCCTCGATGTCATTTCAGCTGGTCCTATACCTTTTGTTTTTGTAACCTCACACACTTTGTTGCTGCTGTTGCAGCCAGGTTGAAGACATGAGCACACGAGCATAGCAATAGTTTAATGATATATCAGAGAAGTATTACAGAAGCTCAGAGATTCACAGGTTATACAGAGGGAAATCTGGCAACAGTTTAAAGACTTTGAGACTTTCTACGAGGGGAAAAAAAGATTTCTCTGCTTCTGGTTTTGACAACTTCTCCTCCTTCACCAATGCTGATGTGGAGGTTTTGTCTAAATGGAGATACTTATCAGTCATGAGAATACTGCAGCACCTATTCACACCCTTGTCACTAGTATAAACCATCAATGTGTAATGCGGTGAGTAAACAGGTGCCATGTGATTCAATGTTTGTTAGGTGGTAAGGCTAAAACGATCTGCTGTTGCATGTTCCTACCACTAGATGTCAGAAGAGGTCAACTTTAGCCTTGTTAGAAAAATGATTTTCTTATGTGGTTTAATGCAGTTGTTTTTGTATAGTGACATCATATCTTTTAGATTTTGGTATATGTTGGTAGGTTATAGTTAAAATGACTCAAGAAAATGCTGAGTAGTTTGAAGATCATACAAGGTTAGAGTTGATTGTTGATAGACGTGGAAAAATGCAAGGACAATAATGATATAATTGAAGGTGTAACCTGAATAGTTATCCAACATCTTACCCTCACCAGGGATCCAGAGCTTCTGCAAGGACCTGCTGGAAGTTGCAGACATTTTAGAGAAGGCCACAGAGAGCGTGCCCAAGGAGGAGGTGACAAGCCAGAACCCTCACCTGAAGAACTTGTACGACGGCCTGGTGATGACTGAGGTCCAGATCCAGAAGGTGTTCACCAAGCACGGCCTTATCAAGCTCAACCCAGATGGCCAGAAATTTGACCCCTATGAGCATGAGGCCCTCTTCCACGCCCCTGTCGAGGGTAAAGAGCCTGGCACTGTTGCCGTAGTAACCAAAGTGGGCTACAAGCTTCATGGTCGTACCCTCAGACCAGCTTTGGTGGGTGTAGCCAAAGCTCTCTAGAACTGACACTGCAAGTCTGTAACAGAGCGGGATTAGTATTTCTTTCCTGACTGTTGGTTGACCTCAGGCTCAGCAGACTGCTCAAGGCACCCTACCAACATCTTCTCACATGTCTGTCCACACATCCCCTTCCTAGGGTGCCTCAAAGAGAAGGGGAGCCCAGCTGAACTTTGTATCTGGACGGTATCCAACAGTTTTTAACTGATACACTATGTATCGCACAGGATTTTTTTTTTTTTTTTTTTTCTTTCATTAGTCATGCAAGTTGTGATCTTTGTCTTTTGATCAAGGAACCCAGGACAGGTATTCATATACATAGTTCTCAGAACTATAAATAATAAGGAAAAGTATGAAGTGAGATCTCGAACCCCTGCTTGCAAGACTTTTTGGGCAGAGATGAGGTATAAAATATGTTCACAAAGTGGTTAATGTTGTTATCATTCCAGACTTCAGTGTAAAGTGCTCATATTAATAACCGTAATTAGAATAATAATTCAATTCATCCTGTGAAAAAGTGAAAGAACAGTACAACAGGAAATGATAGAAAGGTTGACATTTGCTCTGTGCTGATAGCGGCTTTCTATCAGTGCTATCAGCCCTGTTAAAGTAATCCTGGTATTGTGGATGTGATCAGGTGGGGTAAGCCAACTTCAGCCAGCGTAACATCTCTCCCAGAGTCGTGGTGGACTGTGATGTGAGAGCTTTATCTGTCAAGAAGAAGAATTCTGTATATGGACCTTTTTGTCCAAATTGTCACTGCGTCCAAATAAACTGGTGAATTTTGAAATCCTTATTGTGGTATTGTTTGGCTTTTATACACATCTTTAATGGACTGCATTTTAATGAAAGATGCAGGTAGCTCATGCAACCAGTTCAGAGTCCAAAATCAGTTTACACTTGGTTAATTAATTAATTAATTTTTCTTCTCTCAAGGATATAATTAACAGTTGTCCATTCTGACCAATATCTAATTCATTTATAACTCAAGAACTGACCTTAGGTTTCTGTAATACCAGAGTAAGCTTGTAAAGCTGTCTGTACTTTTTATTTGTTCCATAAACCGTAACTAAAAGATTTATATGGTTCCCAGATCTGAAAAGTAGGTCACGCAAATTCAAGGTTCAGCTACTAATTTCTCATATGATTAAATATCACTTCATTTTTAAATGTGCAAAATAAACATTATCATGTATGCAGACATAGCAAGATGTGCTTCATTGTGGAACTGACAAGTCTCGTTTAGTCTTCCCCAGCCTCTGAGAGCCACCTTTTTGCTCATCGTGTACATCAGGGGTGTCGAACTCCAGGCCTCAAGGGCTGGTGTCCTGCAGGTTTTAGATATCACCCTGGGTCAAAATAAAACTTGAATCAAATGATTAGTTAATTACCAGGCCTCTGGAGAAATTCAAGACATACTGAGGAGGTAATTTAGCCATTTCAATCAGCTGTGTTGGAGCAAGTACACATCTAAAACCTGCAGGACAGGATGATTACAGTAAAAAAGAAGAAAAGAGCTGAAATAGGAAAACAGCTACTACTTACAACTACTTTAGAATTGCAATCCACTACTGTACTGTAAAGTAGGTTAAGCTTTTATTGTTGTTGTTTAGCTAATTTTCTTTATGAAATTTATTTTTCTTTCTTTTCAGTTTAGTTTTGTTACATTTTTTTATTATTTATTTATTTACATTTTTATTATTGTTGACATGTTATTACAGTTACTCCATTCTATTCTTGCTTTCTCAAATCAAGTCTTCTTTTCCAGTGAAAGGGATCATTGAAACTTCTGTCACCTCATTTATATTCTGCCCTGGTGTGGACGTTAGGTCAGCTATACAAGTAACAAACCCTCTCTTTGTGACTCACAACACAATTCTGGCATTTTGTGTTAGTTTTTGAAAGATCACATTTACTGACACTGAAACACCACCACTTAGAATGATAAAGTATTTGCACTTTTAATACATCTCCACAGATACTTTGTCATTTTCAACAACAAAGTAACAGAACAGCAAAACAACTCAACATAATGAGACGGGCAACAAGATTTAGGACAGCTCGACAGCATGCCACAACTAGAACCAAAGCCTCTTCTTCTTTGCGATTCCAAAAACTTTTTTTTTTAATTACAAAAAGCTATAAAAATTTCCATGACATAAAATACTGTACATTTCACAGGTCAGCATAGTTCTCCCCTCCCCTAAAATGTATCTTATAAAGATATTTACATTTGGTAATGTAAAGTCAGCAAATCCCCTTACAAAAAGTATTTTCCCAATGAGAACAAAAGCAAATTCTTCAGTTTCAATTTTTGATTGAGACTTTAATATCAAAACACACCATTTTGGAACAATCTAGAACAGTTAGTTGCACGTGCAAACCTGAAAAAAGAAAAAGTGACAATTAAAGAAAAATGACCAGATGGTTTCAGCATCACCTTCGAAAAACATTCTGGGCCAGAGGCTTAAAGAAATGCTTATTATATCCGTTTTGCAAAATCAACAGAACACTCATCTAGCGTTCAACCAGCATCTTCTGGAAACCCACTACAGCCAATGAACACATTCAAATCCAGTAGGAAGATGTTAGCTAAGGGTTACAACAATGTACAGGAGTGGACCCGAAAACAATATCCGTGACCTAAAGAAATCTGCTTGAATGAATTTTTCAGTGTTTTCTACATACTGTAAATAAGAGGGATTATTTCCTGCTGCAGATCAATACACATTTGGTACTCTAGCTGGTTACAGGCAGACAATGTACGTTGGACTGTTTGTGCTCATCAGTGCAACAGGCACACACTATTTGTATGATACACTGACTGATTGTCAGGGTCTTTTCATAAGACTTTGTTGACAATCAAAAAATCAGCTGTAGCATTTAGCATAATGAAGCTCCTTTGGCCACGAATGTTGTTAACATATAAGTGAAATTTAAAACCCTGCACAAATGATCCTCAAGCTCAGAGCAAAACTTTACGTTCTTAGACGCTACATCGTCATAAACAAAACGCAACGCTCCACGTTTAAAGCAACACTACAAAAACAATGCCCTGCATGACTTGCATGACTACCCTCGCTCCATCCAGGAAACTAAATTTTAGTCAGCTACAGAAAAAGAAAAGAAGAGAATGTGAATCTAGACATTTTCCAGCACAGGTAACACCCACACTACCTCTTGTCTTTCTAATCCTTTTGTTTTTAGACGTACTCCTGCTTCAGCTGTGAGGCAACTAATGTTCAGCTTGGGTCACCAAAAAAAGCAATACAAAAGAAAATAATGCCACACAGTGCCACTGTTCTGCTTCTACTTTTAGCCAATGTAAAAAGTGAAGTGAAAGCATATTGATAGGCTGCACATCAGCCTTGTTGGGCAGCTGTAAATGTGGTCAGCTATGAGACTAAAAGACTATTGAACCTTAAACCTTAAGGTGCAACGTTGTGATGATGTATTAGCTCTGTGTACTCGCTCGGTAAACAGCAGTCTTGTACTTTTAAAGTCCTATCATCTGTAGTACAGCACGTGGACTGTAAAATATTTAAAGTTTTGAAGCTGAACCCACACTTTCCTCCGGACAAACTAAAAGGAATACAACAGTTATTGGTGGGTTGCTGACGCAGTCAATCAAATCGCTCCACTTACATTTTCTACAACATAGAAGGTTGAAAGAAAATATTCTTTTTAAATATAGAAAATATTTCACGCTGAGATTTTAGGGGCTTTAAAACAAATATAAGCCATACATAATTTTAACTTAAATTTAAAAAAAAAAAAAATATTTAAGTAGGATCTTTTAAAATTAGCTATCAAACAAAAATACATTCCGAGTTGGACTTTTTACAGGTTAAAAATAAGCCTGGCAGTGCCCTCTGGTGGACAGAGTGTGACTGGCGCTGACTATGATCTCTTCTTTGGCATTTCTTGTCATTTATTGGTCAAACCTGCGGTGACACTGCTGATATTAGCATTAGTGGATTTTTAAGTCATGTTTAGGAATAAGAAAAGATTCCAATATTGATATACTGGTCAATATTTGTTTAATATAAATATACACATATATATTCTTTTTTAATGTTAGTTACATTAAAAAAGGGACAATAATGGGTGTCGTTTTTTGTTTTGTTTCGCTTTAATTATCCAGCAATGCATTTCTCAAACTAGTTTCTACTCTGCTACATGTACTGAGAGTATTGTATGGAATGGAAGTTGGAGCACAGTCTCCTGCAAAAACTCTAAATTAAATTTCTAAATTACCCCAACGCCTTTTTCTGCATCAGTTTTTTGGTAAAAAATTTTTGGGGGAAGATATACAGCAATACTAAGACATGTGTAATAGGCTGACATCAGCAGATGATCAGCCACCTGCAGCAGGTCAAGCTCTAGCTGATCTAACTAAGCAGTGATAGGCTAGCAATGATATCAACCGGAAGGTATGGATAGGAATGAAGTCGAAGGGACCTGTGGAAACTCATCTTTTTGTATTCATTACTGTACTCGACATTTGGTGCAAACTGCAAACTCTGATAGGCCGATAATGACAGTAAACTTCAGCGAGCCCATATATCAGTCCTGCTCTAACTAATATCATGCTATCTAATTAAGTTTGCCCTAAAACCAGCCAGGTTATGGGCAAACCCTGGTTTTTGGAGCTTTTTTCTTTGTGTTTTTTTTTTCCAATCACCTTATTTTGCAGCCACCAATGGGGTAAGAGTTTATCATAAAATCACATTTTGTTATTTACTCTTCTTTTCAGCATGAAGGTTATTTGCCCTGTCGCCGGTTGCATTCATTACATTATTTCTACCTTCAGTGTACCTGCTGTAACAACACCAAAACAGCTCTGCAATACCTGCAACTGTTAACACTGCACTTATTATTTTGTCAAAACATTTAGAATAGAAAGTACTGTAACCCACACAGCTGTATTAATCCCCTGTTCCTTTCCAAATGCAAAAATATAGGCAGTTTTGTTCCTTGCCCTTGTATGAAAATATTTTTTTCTCCAGTTGGGCATCTTATTTCTTTTCAACTTACATATTTACAAGGTCACTCCTGAAAAAAAAAAAAATGGTGAAAACCAGTAGTTTTTCCTGCCTCCAGCGCTTATAGCTTATCTGTTTATAATTTCCTGAGCAACGATGGAGTGCTAAGAGGTGTCTCGGGATATCCAGCCACTTTCTGTGAGGAAGGTGAGAATGCGCTTCTTAAGAACCTTGTCCAGGTAGCTGGGCATTCGGCTCTTGGCGGGAATGCCCTGCCTTTTCTGCAGGTGATCTTTGATGATGATGGTTTTGACAGTCAGGTAGCGTGCCGGGCTGAGATTGAGAGAGTTGCACAGCACCTTCTCCCTGTCTGACAGCAGCTCGAAGCCCGTCAGATTCTCAATGGCAGCAAACTCACCATCTTTGCCCTCTTCTTTGATCCCACCTCCAACCCCTAGTCCTCCAGCAACGCCTCCTCCAGCTCCACCCCCGAGTCCCATCCCGGAACCAAGCCCTCCTCCTCCCGAGCTGCCTCGCTTTGAGGTGACCACACTTTTGTTCTCTTTGCGTTTCTCCCGTTTGTGGCGTGCTGCTTCGTATTCCGCTGACTCCTCCAGGCGTGTGATGCCGTTTCGGCGGTAACGCTGCAGCTCGCGCACCTTGGCCCTCAGCACTCGCTCTTTATGCATGTTCTCAAAGAACTCTTCAAACTCCCGATGGGCCATGAACTGGCAAAGCGCCCGCAGCCTCACCCGCTGCTCCTTCTCTTCCTTAGTGATTTTTCTTTTAGGTGTACTTGGGAGAGGACCAGCTCCCGATGCCGTCATGGATCCTGATCCGACTGCACCACCACCAGCCCCTGTCCCACTCACGCCAGCTGCACTTCCTACGACTCCCAACATCCCTGTTTTGTCCTTCTCCTTGTCCTTCTTGTCTCGGCCCAAAAATGAAGGCACCAGGTTGTAGTCACGAGCGATGTTCTTACGCCGCTGGCGTTCTCTGAGCTTACGCACATACATGTCCACATGGGCGCGCTTCATTTCAATTTCCACGTCCTCATCATCATAGTTGACACACAGTCCGCTGATGAGCTTCTCCGCGTCCTGGTCATACTCAATCTCATAGTCGTCACGTAGTGGCATGTAGCCCAGCTGCTGTTGCTCAACCAAGCTGATATCCAGCGGAGGGAGCGGAGTGGTCAGGCTGGGCGACAGGGGCCCCCCACTCGGGCAGGTGTGATCGGTCACCCGGTTTGGAATACTGTCAGGGATACAGGCCTTCCCCAGGTTTCCATGGATGTACATGGTGACATAATGTTCCATGACTTCCTGAGGAGTCCGGGATGCTCCGACATGATCAGCCATGTCCTCCTGAAAGGCCACAAAAAAGAAGTTGTTACTAAGAGGACACCTACACCATTTCTGATCACTGATATTCATATTTTATGCTTTTCAATTTTGGATTGTTTTTAAAATTAAACAAGTTAACTTTAGACATCATCATGAGATATTTGAAAATGTACATTTTCTGATGCATTATAGGGGTGCATAATTTTATCTAAAAATTTCCAAGTAAGTCAAACTTAATATAATTTATTTTACACAGACAAATATTCTAATACGCTACACATAAGCCATATGCACTTTGTAATTCACTTTAAATGGGGTTTTGGAGGTGAAGTGTAACTGGTCCACATATACTTAAGAGGGTCTGTCCATTAACAGATGTCTGTGCATTTTTCTGACCATTTGACACGCAAAAATTTATTTTATACTTGAGTAAATTAAACATCACTAGGTGGTGGTTGGTTTGTACCACAAGATCCTTGGTGGGATAACTCTGCATATCTGTAACATTTCCAGCAAACCTTTTGTGACACTATTCCACTCTTAAATGTTAGCCTTGGTTTTTGGCCCTTTGACCCCTGGGATAGGCTTCAACCCTCTCCTGACCTTGAGATGGATAAGTTGATAACAAAATAGATTGATACGCTTTTGCATTATGAAAAATGAGATTTGATTACAGTTACATTACTTTGCTTTTTGTGTTTAAACAGAACTATTCTTTCTTTTCCCTTTCCTCTTCTTCTGACTTTGTTTCAGGGGGCGCTAAAGCAGATCACATCTCACCCTGTCCCTATAGTCACACCAACCCTCTGCATACCCTCCATCACTACATCCACAAGCATCTCTGTGGTCTTTCTCGTGCTGTTTTCTTTCTTTTGTGCTCTTTTTTGTTAATTTTCTTATAAAAATAGAGTTTTGAATGAATGTCTAAGCTAAAGTAGGCACTAAAAAGCACTGTGACTCAAGGAGTCGTGGGATATTATGGAAAAAATTTAACATTTGTGTAGATTCCATCAGTCTGATATCAAAACAGTTGGTCTTTCGTACACATTTAATTCAGAGGTTGATACACTTTACATGTTTCTTTAATATGCTGCATTTTAACACAAGTTTCAGGTTAGGTTTCAGTTAATAACGAGTTAATTACTACTTACTACATAACAATATAGTTTTTCCTTACTTATTTGCTTCCTGTCTTGTCCCTTGTTGTTTTGTGACTCGGAGCAATACAATTATTGAATCATAATTATGATTATTTTTCCTTTTTATGCCACGTATTGTTAACATTCTACGTTTCTTAAAGTAAAGTGTAACACTATTCTCACATCTATTTTATTCAGGCTTTTCTTCTGTTTTTAACGTCTCGAAAATTATGTACAACGATAACAACGAAAATAAGAAGAAAAAATCATTTTTATCTTAAAGGTCATTAGCGTTATTCTTATATTATCGCTACAAGCCTACTGCTATTGTTTCCCTTTTCTAAGCACTAGGCACAATGAAACTCCTATGAGTTTGTAAAGAAAGCTCTAAAGGTCAGAAAAATAACTTAAAAAGTGATGTACCCAGTTTCCAAATCCATACTGCTCGATAGCATCGAGTAGCGACTGCTCTTCCCTGCTGGTCCACCCTCCTTCTGCCTCTGGACCCCAGAGAGAGAACCGACCGCCGTCGACCTGCTGGTAGCCGTGCCATCTCCGGTGATTACCGATTTCAGCGCCCGCTGAGAAGCACTCTGGGCACAGCTCGATATCAGGGCACTCGGTGCAGCGAAGCCGCAGGTTTGTAACATCTGCAAGGCAGTTAACGCAGTACTTCTTCCCCAAGTCGGCCATCTTGCCTGGCGTCTGCTTCTTGTTGTTGGAGGCAAACCTTCGCGCCTGCGTACAGCGAGCCTCGCAGCGCGAGCTACTCACATCCTGCTTATAAATATTAATGAGAATGGGTCAGGGCTCCTGTGATTGGTTGTCCTGCTTAGTTTCCAGGACAACCGAAACAAAACGAACAGTTTCATTGACCACAGAACTGCACGAGCCTTATCGCTGTATACAAAGTAAATATTATTTAAAATGGACAGAGAGGCGGGAAAGGGAGAAAATAAGGTAAGAATTCACAGTGACAGAGACACAGAGGAGAATTTTATTACTGTTAGTGGGGATAAAAATGAAGCTGTCTCAGCTGAAATGCCCACATCAGACCCTGAAGAAAAGCACGGTGATAGCGGGAAAGTCACAGAAGAGTCCCCTCCTGAAGAGGCCGCCACTTTTGAACCAGAAGCCAAAAGTGAAGATGAGCTCTGCACTGAGTTTGATGTGATGAATAAAGTCAAAGAACAGCCACTGTCCCAAGAAGAAAGTGTGGTTTCTGAGATGAACAGCACTTACCACGATGACGCTCACAAGCTACAGCCTGAGACCCAGGACACGGAGATCTCCAGCCCTCTACACCACGAAGATGAAGAGGCTGAAAAAGAGGGAACCACATCTCCATGTGCACAAAAACTAAACATAAAGTATAAAGAATACAGACAGCTCCTCCAGAAGCTGTGCAAGGAGCGAGATAAGGCCAGGCATAACAGCAGCCAGCTGCAGATGAAACTGGCGCAATACTTCAAGAAGGCTGGGGACAGTGTCCAGCTGGAGGGCGATAAGCCTGTGTCAGAGCAGCTGCAGGAGTACAAGAGGTACATCAACACCCTGACTGACCTGAAGCAGCAGCTCTGTGCTGAATCAGAGGCAGCCCAGCGTCAGGCAGAGGACCTGAGGCTACAGTCCGAGGAGCAGCTGGGCAAGGTTGGTGTTGTTTTAAGGGATTGTGTTTTTTACATTAAAGCACATCCCATATTCACATCTGCAGTAGCACAATAACAATTAAACTTCCAGCCTATTAAAGCTTCAGTCTCCCTCGGTATCTGGTAGGTCATAGATGATGTGATTTATTGTTGTTTGGTTTAACTCCAGAGTTCATAAAAACTGAAAGAAATGAGATGGGTCTGATTTCATTAAAAATTCTGTCTCTGTTTTTTATGCTTTCAGGCAGAATCCTTTTCTACTACTCAAAAGTGTCGTTTACTAATCAGTAGTTGTTTCACACTTCATTGTTCCCCACTCAATCTTTATCTGCATCCCACTTCTGTTACCAGTGTTGGGCCTGGAGGGGGCAAATACTGGCCCTACTAACCCCTAACCCTACTTTAGTGGAAATTTAGTGAAAGCCCCAATCAGAACCTTTAGATACATCTGCATCTAAAGGACAAAGGTCACTCTTTCGAGGATGCTAATGTTTACATTTTGGTTCTAAAGAGGAGTGAAAGAAGCCATCTATGTCCAACTGTTAACGACCCTCTTTGAACAGAGGGGGTGGGTTACGACACCAACTGTCTGCCATCTATAATCCATTTTTGACATCCCTTCCCAGGCGCCACATGATAGTGTGAGGCAATATCTCCCAATGGTTTCATCCAAAACCTCTGCAGATATCACACACACCCTAGCTCATGTGGTGAGCCACATAATCAAGGGCTTAAATACTTCTGACTCTCCATTTTTGATCTTAGAACTCAAGAAGCTTATCGAATGAGAGCTGAATCATCTTCAACAAACTTAAAGAAGTCCAGTCGCTTTTCTTTCCAAGCTCCTTAGCTGACCCCCTGTGAACAAGCACTTAACAGTTGAAAAGAAACACACTCCGCCCTAAAGCGGGTTTTATAACTTCTGCCTTCGTGACTCTACTGGTGTTGCTGTGGCATAGCTTTTGTCATCTGACAGGATGCACAGGTTTGCCTGCTTGCCTTAAACTGACCATAACCTTGACTCCGAATCTTAACCCTTAAACAAGTCAGAAGGGTTGTAAAAAACTGAAACCTTTAACCTTTCATCAAGCAGATGGTCTAAAACTTGCTAAGACTTTAATCACTCACTCCTGTTGCTTGTAAGATGGATTTTCCAGAAAGCTGGATTCCACATTCTATCTGTTCTGCAAAGACACATTTTCAACAGGCACAATTTAGATCCACTTTTAAAAATAACAACAATGTGATGTAAAGTGTTTATGTGACTAAATACATTGTAGCTTTAAAAGAAAAAGAAAAAAACTCCCTCTCCAAACACGCTCTGCACTATTTAGGTGAAGTGAGAAACCCAAACAAAGAACAAAGTTTAGTCAACTGAAAAAGCCACAGTTTCTGTCAGGTACTGGAGTTTCATTTTACACTTTAAATGTAAATCCCCCCCAAAATTAAAAAAAACAAAAAACGCTGATGCTGATTGGCATGTAAGCATTATTTTACATGTCTTTGTACCTACTCCATCACTGACTCGATGACTCGTTTAACAGCTTCACACTTCTTTGTTTGGACACCAAACCCACAACACCTTTTAGGAAGAAACTCGTTATGTAAATTAAGATTCACAGTCTACACCATAAGGCCTCTTCTTACAGGCCAAACAGAACAATAGGATAGCTGCACTTATTACAGTCCTGAGAGATCAAAGTCAAGCTACAAGCAAAAAGAGAAATTCTGTGATACAGTAATGTCCAGTGTTCCTCAATTGACTGAAGCGTTATCAATAAAACATTTATTTCCCATGAGATTAGATTTGCTACAACTTTACTGCCATTGTTGAGAGTAGATGTGAAGAGAAAGCTGCACACAGTTACAGTGTGTCTTGCTGAAATGTTCAGTCATTCCTCAGCCTGTATTTAAAAAGGAGCCTTAATTACAGCAACAGAGGATTAGTTAAACCAGTGATCTTTTGTCACCTCAAACTGATGTACTTAGGGTACAAGAAAAAAGAGACATAAACATTTTCATTTGCTCACAAATATGAGCACAGTTCTGCCCCCGTTCTTGCTGTTCACAGTAACACCCACTGCAATGTATCTGCAAGAGAGGCGGACAAATGAGAAAAAGAGAGCAGCTTTTCAGCCTCTGTCTTCACAGGGGCACAGTTATCTTTTCTTGAGACTGTTTTTAGTGTAGCCTATACAGGCTTCTGTTCATTAGTGTTGTCCTTCATTTTAAATATGAATTCAACGTTAAAAGCACAAACAAAAATAAGTAGATTTTAACATCACAGTTTTGATATGGCAAAATTTTCCAGTTTCCAGTCATTGTGGATCAAAATTATTGAAAGACTTACAACCCTAATTAAGTTGATAACACTTAAAATTGTGTTATTTTTGTAATTGTGTGTGTTGGATCATTCTGTCCACCACAAAAATACGACTTTAATGGAATTAGTACAGTGCTCTGCAAGGGCAAAAGGTGATATATTTCAGTTCAGCAGTCCGATTAGCTGCATTTGAACCAAAAATCCATCTATTTGTTTGTTTGTTTTTGTTGACTTCATTTTCACTTCAAACATGGGTGAACTAGACACATAGATGTTAGCACAGTAAATGCATGAAACAGTAAATCATTTTTTATGTATTCATTATTATCATTATTTTTGCCTGTTTAGAAAAAGGGAAAAGCTTTTAAATGATACCCCGGTCTCTACAGGGAAAATGAGCACAAGTGAGTCACACATGCACACTTGCAGGGAAGCTAGATGGATGTGCAATGCATACTGAACTGTGCAGACACAGTGAAAGCTGTGGAAGATGCACAAAGACCGTTTGTTGAATATAACTTGAAACTAAGTACAAATCTGCTGGCAATTTAATAAAAAATACACTGAAAATACAGTGACTGTACATATAACCCTGTTATTAAAATAATTTAGCAAACTGTTAATGTACTCAAAAACTGTCTCATCTTCATCCTCAGGTGGAAGATGAATGGCGAGCACTGATGGCACTGAAACAGGATACAGCTGTGAAGATGCTAAGCAGACGCCTGGGTAAAGAAGCAGCTCGGGCCAAAGTGGAGGCGTCTCTGCGAGCTGAACAGCTTCGGCAGGACGAGCTGATCAAACTGCGGCTGAAGCACATCAAGTTGAATATGAAGGTTCGCAAGCTGGAGGCAGAGCTCCGCCGTGGGGAGGAACATGACAGGGACCCCATACAGATCCAGTTTGAGCAGCTGCAGGCTGAGAAGCTAGAGCAGAAAAAACAAGCCGAAAAGCAGCACGAGGGATCAGTAAAGCTGCAGAAGAAGATCAGCAGTAGCTTGGAGGTATGCTGACAAATCCATGGATACAGATTGCTTCTAATTTCTTTCATTATGAGCAATAGCAGTGATATTTGTTGTCCCTCTTATGTCAGTGCCTGTCAAATATAAAGGAGAAGCTGCACTGGTGCCAGATGGAGGTCAAGGTGAAGAGAGAGCAACTGACTGAGGTGGAGGCCGTGGTGGCTGGGAAGAGGGACCACCTAAACAGGGTCAAGCAAGAAAACAGTCGCCTGCACAGACAAAACCTGAGGTTGAAGGAGCAGCGTGGGCTGCTGGGCAACAGGGTCCTGCTGCAGGACTTTGAGGATACTGTGAATGCCTCTGACGAACTGGAGGAACAACTAGAACATCTGAAGTGCCGGCAAGCCGAGATCCTCTTCAGCTGTGGCGGGTGGAAAAGTCAATAATGACTAAAACTTTATCTTAGGTTTCAAAAAGCTATGAAAAAAATGAGAAAAGAACACATGTAGCTGACAAGGAGCTACCAGGAATGAGAACGAGCACTAGCCCTTACAGTTTGATTCAGTGTAGTGTCTCCCTGCCTGCATGCTGTAAAACTTGGAAAAACATAATCTGCATAAGAAGTCATGGTCGGGATTCCATGCATCCTCTCAAAAACAATAATCATCTTAGATAAGGTGACTCAGAGATGTTGAATGCAATCTTAAAAACATTGATAGAAATAAAGATACATTTTTGTGGACTTTTTGTATTTTAATATGAAAATTTACTTGCTTTACCACAAGGTTTTAGTGTATTTGTCCTGTGGTAAAGAAATAATTCATTTAATTTAATTTTACAAAGAAAACATAGTAGCGGTTAATACTGTCACCTCACAACTAGAAGGTTGTATATTTATAGTTCCTGGCTGGCTTCAGCTTCTGTGTGGGAATAATTCGGTGATTCTGAATTGCCTGTAGGTGAAGATGTGAGAGTGACTGGTGAAGTTTGTGTTCAAAATTTTTTTTAATATTTTTTTCCTTGGAATAAAATTAAA
This sequence comes from Oreochromis niloticus, assembly GCF_001858045.2. Classification (NCBI taxonomy): domain Eukaryota; kingdom Metazoa; phylum Chordata; class Actinopteri; order Cichliformes; family Cichlidae; genus Oreochromis; species Oreochromis niloticus. The sequence goes on from NC_031967.2 coordinate 4,661,354, forward strand.
TAACCAAAACATTCATGATCGATAAAAAAAAAAAAGATACAACATAGACAACAAAGATGAATCAGACTCACGGCCTCTTGCTCCAGGGTCCACTTCTTCCATACATTTAACTATGTGTATACTTAGTGTTGTTGGTGAGGTATGTCCCGTCATAATAAGTCTGATTCTCACATACACATCAGTTTGGTTCTGTAAATGCTCACGTTGCATTGAATATACTGACTCCTGACTTTAGGGAAACTCCCAAGAGTCAAGGGTTAAGTTGTTTGTTGAATCAAACAAAAATTAAGGATAAACGTGACCTCTAGATTAGACTACTGTAATTCCCTTTACTTTGGTCTCCACTCGGCCCTTCTTCATAGATTGCAGCTTGTCCAGAATGCTGCGGCACGCCTTCTGACTGGAACCACAAGGTTTGCCTCTATTACCCCAGTCCTTGCTGACCTGCATTGGCTCCCTGTCAAATACCGCACTGAGTTTAAAATTCTGTTGCTTACCTTTAAAATCATAAACAATACTGCGCTGTGCTACCTCACTGAACTCCTTAGTCTCCTTAGTCCATATACCAACAATTACTCTTAGTGCAGCCTAGATCCCGGCTAAAGACCAGAGGTGACAGTGCTTTTGCCCTGGCAGCCCCGAGGCTCTGGAACAATCTTCCTGCTGCTATTCGCGCCTCTGTTCATTTAAATCTCAGTTAAAAACTTACCTGTTTGACCGAGTGTTTTCAGTTAGTTAGTGCACATTCCCTATATTTTACCCTTATGTTATTTATCTTCTACTAATGTTCCACTGTATAAATACCCCCACCTTATATTGATGAGTACTCAGTAATTTTATCTTCTAAACTATGCTCTAATGTTTTATTTCTTTTTTTGTCTGTACTTTTTGGGGTTTTTTGTACTCTTTTATAGCCTTTTATCTTATATCTTATGTTTTAACCTTGTCGTGAAGCACTTTGGTGTACCTTCGGTTTTAAATGTGCTATATAAATACAGTTGTATTGTATTGTATTGTATAAACTAGCAATACATTTATTTATGGATTATAAAGACAAGAAGACTTTGACAGCAATTGTATGAAATCCATTGTTTAGAAACCCAGAAGCTCTTGATCAGAAGATTCTGGGTTTTGATAAATCAGTCTCTAACACTGCAATTTTACACTTAATGTAAAAGACCTGGTGTCACAGCAAGAGAGTTACATGATGCTGATAGGACAGTGAGGTGACTGTGTTTTAATCTTCAGGCACTGAACCTTCTTTGGGTCAGTCTTTTTTTTTTTAAGACAGAATCATCCTAGTGCATGCACATCTCTATAGGGTAAACCTTAAAACTGTAATTTAACACAAAATTTCAGTGAGGACCACATTTATTTCATTTGTTTGGAAGCTCCTTGTCCTTCCATATACATGTAAAAATCACCAGCACATATCTCCAACCTTTCTGCATACATTGAGAGTCTGAAGCATGGAAAACAGCACCAAGAGCCAGTGCAGAACAGAGTAGGCTTCACAGATAAGACAATGATTAAATCAGGAACAGTAGAAACTGCGTTTAAAGGACCTGGGGTGGAAGTGGGTTGCTAAGCAGCATGCAGGTGCACAGCAACTGTGGGCAGGCTAAAGCAGCTTAAATAACCCACCCTATTGACAACTGCATGGATAGAAGGATATCAGTTGATACATCATTTATTGTGTGACTGGCAGCTTATAACAACCAATGCCTTTTATATTAGAAAAAATGTATATACATCACACACATGCTGTCATGGACAGACACTTCAAGGCTATGAGAGACTTTAACCCCAGCCTGTCAATTCCTAATAAAATGACTTGATGCATGCTCAGGTAAGAAAATCCTAAAAAATTGATTCTGTTCATCTGGATGTAGCGTTTTCAGTTGGAGAAACGTTTCGTCACTCATCCAGGTGACTTCTTCAGTCTCAGCTGACTGCAGGTTTCCCCAACCTTAAAAAAAGTACAGTTGCATAATGACTGAGACACTGAATGAATGAACAGTGGGCTGTGAGGTCAGTTTCTTGCTCATTAATATGCAAACTGTCATGACCATTGATCAACAACCACTGATCAATAACCGTTGATCATGGTCATGATTACCATTCACAGAGAGTTGGGGAATGGCTGCAATCACAGCATTGTAAGATGGTGAAAGATGTAGCTTAGGCCCCCCTCCTTGATTCAGAGATAGTGGTTTTCTTTTCATGTAAATGGCCTTCTTGACTCCCCCACTCAAATCAGCGTTCCTCCCTGTCCAGGATGTGTACATCCTCATCATTGAAAGAGTGGCCACTGACCTGTAGGTGTAAATAGACTGCAGAGTCCTGGTCTGACATGTTAGCTTTTCTGTGTTGTGTCAGAGGTTGTGTGGTTTGGTTGGTTGTAACTCACTGTGGCTTACGACGCCAACTGTCTTCCACGTCTGAAACATCTTCAAGAAACTTAAAGAAGTCCAGTCGCTTTTCTTTCCAAGCTCTCTGACCTGGATGACTGAGAAGCTACACAGACATCTACCAAACTGTGTCACTCCAGTGTAAAGTTGATATTAACCTAGCTAAGTGTCTTTGAAACAGACAGTTTTCACACCAGCAACATTTTGTACCAAAAGTCAGAAGAGGCTCACAAAGATTTTTTAGAGGAGCATTTTATTGTTATATCACTGTTCTGTGTCAGCACCCAGAAATGTCTGATCCATTCCTCCCTACTAATCATTTACACGCTATATTCTGCTGCTGGCACCAGCCTGACAACTTTTAATTTTGTCACTTTCTTGGGATGCAAGATAGTGACAGTATATATCTGTCTATCTATATATGTGTGTGTGTGTGTGTGTGTGTGTGTGTGTGTGTGTGTGTGTTAATATACATATGCAGATCGGTTGGCAGATCTGAACAATGAATAACCTCTCGTACACACTTTTGATCATAAATTCACTGACTGAGCAGGAGCTTTATTTCAAATAATGCAACATTTTAAGTGTGTTAATGTGCAGATTAATACAAAAAAAACTGGACCACACAATTACAAGCATTTCACATTTTTACATTTTATATTTCAGAACAAACTGTATAGATGAACAGGAGGCCAGTTTAAGGAGAGTTTGCATCCTTAAGTTTCATGGTACGGACCCAGGACGAAGAGGGATCAACACAGATTTTACGAGACATTTTGGTAACCAAACTGACACAAAGAGAAATGATTAGCATTACTAAAATGTATCGTTTTATCTATTTTACAAAATAAAAACAGCTGCAAAATAAAAATGTGCACAACAACGGTGAGAGGAAAACTAGGATCAGATAAAAACTTATGTGTTTTGACATGTCATGTTAAATGTAAGCTCTCATTTTTAAATATCCCCGAATTGTACTTTATTTCCTAAGCAATGGTCATTCTGAGAATTATTTGTTACACTTACACGTGTAATAAATATTTTGAAATGTAAGGAAACTTAGTGTAGAGGAACTTACATGATTGCAGTCTTTGGGCACCGTGGATCAGTAATGTAATATGAGACGATTAAACCCAGGTTAATTCTTCTTTGAGAGAACCTGAGGCAACATCCTGGACAAAGAACATTAAGAAATGTATTAGACTATTTTATTAAGTAAGACAGTAAGAAATCTTTATAAACCAAGAGTCACAGTAAGATAATGAATGTCTTTGTATATTACAAACTGTAATATTTAATTTTATATAAAAATATGTCCTAGTTTGCGCACCTTTTCTTTCAGAAATAATACTGTTTTAGAACACTGAATAAAACCAGCTTCAAAATTCTGTCTCAATAAATATATTCATTTGCATAAATGACAACTAGGCTCTCATATATAAACCTAAATGTGTATTTTAAACAATTTCCTTGCAGTAGTGTTGTGTAGTAACATATTAGGGAAGCAAAGTATTGAAACGTCAAAATTCATCAAACCATGAAAACAAAGAAGTTTGTTCATTTTGTTAATCATTTCCAGACCAGGTGTAGTAGAGGTGGTGTCAACTGACTCTTTGTTTAATTTATGAGCAATGCTAAAAGTAATGAAAATACTACTGATATGAGGATCATCATCATCATAGTTTATTTATATAGCACTTTAAAAACACACAAGCCTGACTGTGATGGACCGAGCAGTGAAGGAAACTTAGGCACAGGTTAAAGTCCAAAAAAAATGTTTTTTTATTTAACCCAAAAACATAATTGGTTAAATCATGCAAAAAGAATCAAAATCTTGGGCCCATAAAAGAGGTCAAAATAACAGAACTCTACTCAAAGTTGACAACACTACTGATAACTCAAACAAACTGACCTAACTTAACAAGACAAAGGGGAAACTTAAATAGTGGCTGATCAGCCCACAAAAAACACGAGAAGGGGTAAAACACACAAAACCTAACTAAACCTAACATAATGAACTCCAATTCCCCCCCATGGTCCCGAGTTATGGCATGAACCAATTTGCAGTCTTCCTTTAAAGCTCGCTCCGCCCCTTTTCCACCTCTTGGCTCCTTAATCAAGGGACTGGAACAGCTGCCACTAAGGTAACTCAGAAAACAAAAGATTAATCATACATAACAGTGTAAACTAAAATGTGCGCACTTATTTTAGAATGCAGTGTTATGTGGATATGTGAATTAATTCTAAACCAAAACCAGTTATTTATTGTCCTGTAAATTAATTCCTATATTTAAAGAAAGACAAATGTGAATGCAATGTTACTTATAAGCCTCTACACTAACATGGTGGGTATTACCACTGTGTGGCTGTAAGTGCAGCCATCACACTGACCAAAGTGCTGAACAATAGAAATATAAGAGATACAATAAGAATAATAAATACGATAAAAATAATAAACATAGCAAAAACAATAAAATCTAAGTAAATACAAGTCAGTTAACCACTGAGTCAAAAACCAGCGAATAAAAATGCGTTTTCAATCTGGATTTAAAAACCAGCACTGATGTCGATTGCCTAATGTGAAGAGGAAGATTATTCCAAAGCTTAGGAGCCAAGATAGTGAACGCTCGATCTCCTCTCAGTTTCAGCCGTGATTTGGGGACTGAGAGCAACAGCTGCTCAGCTGACCGGAGCGAACGAGTAGGGACATAAGGCTTCAGCAAATCCGACAAATATGCAGGTGCATAAATATGCAGGTGCATATAATAAAAGAACTTTAAAATGAATCCTAAATTCAATTGGAAGCCAGTGCAGGGAGGCCAGAACCGGAGTAATGTGCTCAAATTTCCTTCTACCAGATAAAAACCTTGCCGCAGCATTCTGTACTAGTTGCAGGCGTGTCAGAGTGCCCAGTCCAACCCCCATTAAAAGGGAGTTGCAATAATCCAAGCGTGAGGTTATAAAAGCATGGATAACAGTCTCCAAATCACGCCTTGAAAGAAAAGGTATAACCTTCGACAGACGCCTGAGTTGATAGAATGATGATTTCACCACCCCATTCACGTGGCCATCAAAAGTAAGTGCAGAGTCGATTTTTAACCCAAGATTGGTAATTGAGCTCTTCAGGTGAGGGGTCAGAGCAGCAAGGTCAACATCAGGGATATCAGAGGAACGATTCGGGCCAAACAGAATTGCTTCCGTTTTACGTTCATTAAAATTTAAAAAGTTTAGAGCCAGCCATGACTTAACATCGCTAAGGCAATCAAGCAGGAGTCTAATTGGGGAGCTATCAGAATGACTGAAAGGAAAATAAAGCTGGCAATCATCAGCATATAGATGAAATGAAACTTTGTGTTTACGAAAGATCGCACCCATTGGCAGGAGATACAACAAAAACAGTAATGGCCCAAGAATAGATCCCTGTGGTACACCCCATGGCAGAGGGGCCACAGAGGATGATGACGAACCCAACTTAACACAGAAGCTCCTGTTTGAGAGATAAGATTTTATCCACAGGAGTGCCAAGCCAGAAATACCCACACAATGCTGTAATCGAGAGATCAGCAGGTCGTGATCCACTGTGTCAAATGCACCAGTCATATCTAGTAGTATAAGCACTACATGTTTACCACAGTCCGTCGCTACCAGAATATCGTTCATAACCTTTATGAGAGCTGTCTCTGTGCTATGAAACGGCTTAAAGCCGGACTGAAAAACTTCAAACATTTGAGAGTTGTTTAGATAATCCATCAGCTGAGTGTGAACAACCTTTTCCAAGCTCTTACTCAGAAAAGGAAGTTTAGAGATGGGTCTAAAGTTTAACATAACTGAAATATCTGAGCCTGGCTTCTTAAGTAAGGGATGAATAACTGCATGCTTAAACTCACTTGGTACTTGACCTGACAAGAGGCTGGTATTAATTAGGTTCAGAATATGTGGTCCAACAGTAGGAAACACCTTTTTTAGAAAACGGGGATGAGCGACATCATTCAGAGAACCACACGGGTTAGCAGTTAACACAAGCTTCTCTAGTTCAGGTAGAACAATTGGTTGGAAAGCAATAAGCAAATTTAAACAGGGAACATGCACAGCCGGGTCAACAGAAGATAAAGTGGAGGGTCTCAAACTGGCAACCTTATCCACAAAGAAATTAAGAAACTTATTACACATAACCTCAGAAGACTGCAAAAGAACATGATCCTCTGCATTCAGTACAGAATTTATGGTATTATACAAAACACAAGGGTTATGCGAATTAACAGCAATAAGTTGAGAAAAATAGGAGTTTTTGGCAGTCTTTACTGAACTCTGGTAAACTTTCCAGCTCGTCTTAAGAGCTTCCAGAGAGACGTAGAGCCTGTCCTTTTTCCATCGTCTTTCACATCTCCTACATTCTCTTCTAATGGCTTGAGTAAAATCGGTTAGCCAAGGACTGGCCTTGGGTTTACACTACCTGAGTCTTAGAGGTGCAACAACATCAAGGGCAGATTTACAAACAGAGTCCAGATGAGATAGTAATCCATCTATGGTGGACAACTCAGAGGGACTGGACACAAGTTGTTCAAACAGCAGTTCAGAAAAGGCGCTTAACTCAACGGGTGAACTCCAGGTTTCAGTCAAACAGAGGAAATCAAGAGTCGTGGAAAAGATTGACGAACGGAGCGTCGATCGTGAGGAAGGTAAGAAATCCGGATTCACAGCTTAACCCTAGAACACTATCGCTATAAATAGTAACACAATCACTAATGCCGGGTGATTTTTACCCGATATAATATAACCAATAAAAAGTAATCAAATATATCAAAATATGACAACACATGACAAATTAGAGTGGTCTTCTTTTACTTTCAACTGTGCCATGTCTAACAAAATGAAAAACAAAACTCCTAAAACAAAATAATGACTCTGGAAAGCTGGTCTTTGGTCCACCCATTCCTGGGACATTTGAGACTTCCCTGGTGAAGGCACAGGCTCCTCGACACGCAAACAGCTGCAGGAGAGAGAAATCATGTAAATGTATTTGCTCGGGTGTAAATCACCCAGCGATAGTGTTCTAGGGTTAACAAGGCGACCTCCACGGGTACCCCGTCTCCTGCGTCGCTTCCGCATGTCTGGTGGCAGTGGTAGGGGATGCCAGCGCAATGGTACTGCTTTCAGGTAGGGAGGCAGAAAACCCTGGCTATCTTTACCAAACCAAACTGAAACTTTAGTGGAGGAGCCGATTTTCAATAAAGTCTGGTGATTCAATACTGGTGACAGTATTGAACTGACATGTTGCACAACATTAGCTAAAACAATAAAATCAGACAGATAAAAAAGAGCAGTTGACAGCGTGCCAAACACACAGTCGCCATCTTACCCCACTGTTTGTACACTGACAAGCAATGTAAAATGAATTAGTGCTGGTACGAAAGGATTCACAAAATATTCATCCACGTTTTTAGATACAGAAAGGGAAAGCAGCAAACTCACCGTTAATAGAAGGATATGGCATATGTTGATCTCCTTGGAAAGGAGCATTCAGTTGTTGTGTCACTCTAACATCAGGAGCTGCAGAGCTGCTGTGAGAAACTGTCTCTGACAGTGTGGTGACTCCTGGGACCTTCAGCTCCAGTACAGGAGAAGTAGTTGCTGTTGTCTCATCCAGGTCTCCTAAGGGTTGAAATATAAGACACAACTATTTAGCTGTATACAGAGAAAATAATGGGGTAGTACCTCTGGATTGGCAGACCGGGTGGTGGTTCCCATCTTTAAGAAAGGGGACCAGAGGGTGTGTTCCAACTATAGGGGGAACACAGTCCTCAGCCTCCCTGGGAAAGTCTATGCCAGGGTGCTGGAAAGGAGAGTCCGTCCATTAGTCGAACTTCAGATACAGGAGGAACAATGCGGTTGTCACTGATCCTGTTCATAATTTTCGAGTTTCTAGGCGTAGGCAAGTGGCGGAAGGCTTTTACTTGGGTGGTCTCAGAATCTCATCTCTGCTTTTCGCAGATGATGTGGTTCTGTTGGCTTCATGAGGTGATGGCCTCCAGCTCACACTGGAATGGTTCGAAGCTGAGTGTGAAGCAGTGGGAATGGGAATCATCACCTCCCACCACCACCTGAGGCCATGGTCCTCAGCCGGAAAAAGGTGGAGTGCCCACTCGGGGGTCAGGGATGAGTTCCTGCCTCAAGTGCAGGATTATAAGTATCTCAGGGGTCTTATTCACGAGTGACGGGAGAGGGGAGCGGGAGATTGACAGACGGATTGGTGCTGCAGCTGCACTGATGCGGATGCTGTACTGGTCCGTCATGGTGAAGAGAGAGCTGAGTGTAAAAGTGAAGCTCTCAATTTACCGGTCAAAGAATCTACGTCCCTACCCTCACCTATGGTCATGAGCAATGTTCCCTCTAATTTTTCATGTGTCTGAGCGAACACACAAACTCCCTGAGCGATCCCTTGGACCACTGTGAGCGACATCAGACGTGTGCACTGTGGTCACACCAGCATCTAATCCATCCAAGTTACATGGTTTATTAAAATAATCAAATTACAGCATTTACATTTATGTTAGACTACTTTTAATTAACTGCTTTAGCCCACATACAATGAAAATGAAAAAAATCCTGTTCATGACCTGTGTAATATGTTAACACTATTGGAAGTAAAAATAACTTGAACTCCAATTTTGAAAACACAACTTTCTTTGTTTTCTTTTTTTTCATAAAGCTCTGACTTGTATTATGAGTCTGTGGTCTGGGAGAGTCCTATAACTCTCTATCTGCAAAATACAGTATATAATGACCAATGCTGGGCAATTAATTATATAGTTACTACTTCAAAAAAGTAACTCAGTTTGGCAAACAACAAAGTTTTTTGCAGCTATTTTTTTTTTTTTAATGCAGCCAAGGCATTTTTAAATAAACATTTCAAACTATTTACAGAACAATCAGCTGTTCTGCATCAAATCTGATGCCACACAAATTATTTGTGCCACTCCAAAAAATAATTTCTGTCCACTATGAGATAAAGGAGAACAACAGCCTGATACCTGCAGGCCTGACAACAGGAGATGTATCACTGCTGTAACACCTGTAACATTCAGCAGTCGCCTCATTGTTCTGACACACCAACAAAACTATTGACTATACTACACACTAACTACACACGATTTGCGCTAAACGTCTCAAATCTCTCACATCTCAGAACACCGCCGTCACTCCTAAAACTTCCCCCCGTTTCTTAACAACTAGATGCCACGTTGCCATATCATTTTTTGATTGGTCGACATGGTACTTTTTTCGACCAATAGGAAAGGGTGGGGGGTTTTTTGGTTTTGTTTTTGCTCACAGGTGGAGAGTGCTTTCGAGCGTTTTCCTTATAAAACGTCGTTTTTACCGTTTCTTCCCGCAGTAAATATAAACAACCATAGTGTTCAGGAAGAAAACCAAACATTGCATATATTTTTATCATAACTCTGGTTTTACGTGGCCTATCAACACAATTTAAAAACTGGTATAAAGTCCACACTTTTTCCGTCAATTGTTCCGTCTGTCCTGCTCACATCTCCAATGGTTGTACACGTTGTCATTAATGTGGCTTCACTGCACATCAGCCACGCCGCTTTGCTAGCTAAAACACCGGTGTTGGCACATAAGGACGCTGTCATAGCCTGTCAACAACATTGATTGGCTGCGTATATACGAATGTCAATCGCATTATTGGCTGGACTATGGGATAAGGTGGCATCGTTCTAATCCCATACGGAAGCAGCCAGTCACTTACTGACTAACACTGCAAAACAGAATTGTTAAAGTTTTAATTTTAATTTCAACTCAGGTTAGATTTTTTTGTGCGCAACGCAGATTTCCTGTGCGCAGAGACCGTGCCAGCAGTGCGCAATTGCGCACGTGCGCAGCTTAGAGGGAACATTGGTCATGAGCTGTGGGTAGTGACAGAAAGAACGAGATCGCGGATACAAGTGACGGAAATGAGCTTCTTCTGAAGGGTGGCTGGCCTCTCCTTTAGAGATAGGGTGAGAAGTTCATCCATATGGGAGGGGCTCAGAGTAGAGCCCCTGCTCCTCCACATCAAAAGGAGCCAGTTGAGGTGGCTCCTTTCGAGGTGGTTCAAGGATGCCTCCTGTGCGCCTCCTGGGTGAGGTGTTCCGGGCAGGTCCCACCCAGCGGAGGCCCCGGGGCAGACCCGGGACACGCTGGAGAGATTATATTTTCTCGGCTGGCCTGGGATCGCCTTCATGTTCCCCCGGACAAGCTGGAGGAGGTAGCTGGGGAGAGTGAGGTCTGGGCTTCTCTGCTTAGGCTGCTGCCCCTGCGACCCGGCCCCAGATAAGCAGAAGAAGATGGATGGATGGAGGGATAATTACCCAACTACATAATTTAACAAGGGGGTATTGTGAAAAGATTTTGTTTATTATTCAAATATGCTTTGCTTGTAACTGTGTAAACCTCTGAATGATATGCTGTGATTGTGTAAACTCTGAATGACGATTCACCCTGATAAACATGAAGCCTTGCCTATGCTTATCATATGCCTGTGAAGACAAGTTCCTGTGTAAAGAGGAACGGAAAGTTCCACATAAGCAGATGTTTAGTATAGTATGAACTGAACGTTTTAGCAAGATATGCATTTGTCTGTTAAGCAATCTATATTCTTTAGCAAGATATACATTTGTAATCTATATTCTGGGAACAGGCGGAGACTGCCTCCGCCCTGTTGAGTAACCTACATGCCTATATAACCTGCAATAAAGAAGAGTACTGGTGTGACTCTCATTAGAGACGTTCACCCCATGTACATGTGATTGATTATATTGTCTCACTGTGTCTCTGTTTTACTTTGGCAGCCTTCTATTTGGGAGGTTTCCCCCGACAGGTATGCAAATTATTCATTCACAAATGGTCAGGTAGCATTGGCTAGCGTTTTATTTCCATTAATAAATTATTATCATTTTAAAACTGTAATCTATATTCAATTTCTAACTTTAGCAAGGGGAAAGTACTTTTTAAAGGCAGCTTCAGAATTCAAGTAAGTACAAGTTTTAACATATCTAATGACTGATGTGAGCATTTTGAACAATGTACAATGCTGTGCTGGTACAAAAGATTTGGCAAGTTGTTCATCCACATTTTAGAATAAAAATAATAAAAGCAGCATCACACTAACTCACCATTACCAGCAGGATATTCTGCTTGGTAAGGAGCATTCAGTTGTTGTTTCACTCTAACACGATGAGCTGTAGAGCTGCTGTGAGAAACTGTCTCTGAGGGTGTGGTGACTCCTGGGACCTTCAGCTCCACTACAGGAGAAGTATTTACTGTTGTCTCATCCAGGTCTCCTAAGGTTTGAAATACAGGACAGCACTGTTTAACTGGATGGACTTACATACATCCCCAAGTAACAAGTAACACTTTAAGCTTACTTTAAACTTCTTTCCAGGAACACAAAACCTCTCAAAACACTATAGGCCCTCCTACACATGTCACATATATTCGAGGAAAGGTGACAGCATTTTCTATCGAACTAAATAGTCAATAGTTAGTGGTTTGGTACATGTTGATCTCCAGAGCATTCTTCTCTAGTCTTGATTCTGATTTGAGCAGGGATGAAAACAGAAAGGAAGTTTACTTTTTAAGGTTGTGTTGGTGGAGTTGGTTTTATTATCAGGGATGTAGACTGCTGGTACACTTGATGTCCAGTTTATGTCAGGTGGAGGCTGAATACAAAACTCTCTCAACAGGATTTCCTCATCAGAGATTCTGGTGCTTCTTCTCTGCACAAACACTGCAAATGAAACGACTCCACCTCAAAACGATGAATCTACACTGAGTCATTATATTTGAAATATGAGATATTATTGGAGGCATAATTTTACATGAACATTTTCTATTTAAAATACCAAAGTCAAAGCTCTTACCTGGGACAAGATGTGGAGATAAAAAGAAAGCAATCCACATGATGTTTAGTAGAGCTACGATAATGTGAGTCCACTGCATGTTTCTGTGTGCTGCTGTTCTGCACCTGCACATGCACCTGACACTGTGAGCACAGCAACAGATGGTGTGCAATAAAGACATGCTGAAGGATACATCAGCAGCCCTCAGATATTTTAAAATAACTTCATCTCTCTCTCTGCGGGTGTTTGTGGGCTTCTGATTGAGCAATTTCTCATTTAACCACAAAGAACCAACAGCACATGATCATCAGAGTGTCTGGTCTCCAGAGCACAAAATGTACCATCAGTGCAATTAACCAGAGCTACACTTGGACACAAATACACTAAATTCTTGAACATCACAGTGAGTTCACTGTTCTCAAGCTGCCTGAACATTCATTCGATCTATTGATATTGTTTATATCCATGCTGCCCCCTCCACAATGCAATGCCTTTTATCACAGGTGATAATTTTTTTTCACTTATTGAATCTCAGATGAAATAAGTTTGATGATCCTCTGCTCTCTCATTACATATAAATACAGTTCTTACAAAATCATGTAAGGACACGTGATGATCATTTAATTCACAAAATACTAGATGTATATATATTAATGAGAATGGAATGAAATTGAAAACAACATGAAGCCCGGATGTTGCTCATTATTGTCCTAGAAAGTTCCCCAATCTGACAAACTTTGGCCTTTCTGTCAGGTAGTCTGTGGTCCAGGACACAAAGGAGGAATCTTCTTCCATCTCTGTGAGCTTGTCTTTGAGTATATTTGGCTGGATGGTATTAATATTGTTGTAAATAATGCACAATTAAGGATTTTCTGTATATTAAAAGCTAAAATGTTTGGTTTCATTAATTAATTAGTTAAACAAATAATTTAAACATGTTAAAATTCAACAAATATGACAACAAAGAAAGTAATTATATCTCAAACCAACACAGACTTTTTGTTTGACTGGCTCCAATTTGTTTAAAAACTTTATGGTACAACATTTGAACATATGTAATGATTGCAGTGGAATCCTTCCTCGCGTGTCAGTTCCCTTGTATTTAGTCTATTCAAGTGTATGTTATCTTTTCATTTAGTTATTTCACTTCCTGTTCCTTTTGTTCCTTTTCTATTTTCTATTCCTTTTGTGTTTTTGTTTTGGTTGGAGTTCCCATAAATACGGTGCTAATTCTTGTAGAAAGCCTTCCTGGAAGAGTTGAGTTGGGCCTCTGACTGCTATCGTCAGGCCAAACCACGGTCGCACTGCCACCTATTGGTACAAAGATGTTACGACAGCTACAGTCCCGTTTAGAAACCAGATCTCTGGTTGTCCAGTTGAGATTATTTATTTAGGACATTGTTAAATGAAAACGTCTACATTTGCAGTAAAATAATAAAGCTATCAATGAATTGTGATCACATATCAATATGAATGATAGTAAAAGTCCAAAAAGTGGGTTGAAAAAAATCCAAATGGACTCTTTCCCTGTAGAACTTTCATATGTTAATTATTTAGGCACTAACCACTGATAGTTTGCAAGCAGATGGGATATGGCAGAGCTTTTGAAGATTTATGATTATTATTTATTTAGTCTTTTCTAAACTTATTAAAAGCACTTAAAGTGATTAAGAAACATTCATAGAGTGCTTTATCTATCACACAAACACTGTATAGTACAAGAGTGTATATCTTATCTACCATTACATGAGGGGTTGTTGTCATTCAGAGGGGAGAGCAGGTCATCTACTGTTTAGAAAAAGTGGATGACCTGTTTCAGTCTGCATGCCCAAACTCCACATTTCTCTCCGATGTGTTAATTAGAATGTGAATATTAGATATAACACACTTTGGCAATGAATGAGTGTGAATGAGGTAAGTTGTGTAAAGTCTTTTAAGTGCTCAACTAGAGTAGAAAAGGGCTAATGATTCTGCTGTACATCTGATGATTTAGATGTACACCACTTTGGTCAACAGCTGTTATTTTTAAATGTGCTATAGAAATACATTTGACTTTGACTTTGAATATTCGATGACCTTTCAAGGAAATAAACATTCCAATAATGTATATTAAATAAAACTAATAAAATCCATTTTCTTAACAACATATTCAGCCATGGTGGGACTGGACCCTAACCCAGCAAGAACAAGGGTAGCTGCAGTGGACAGTTGCTATCACAAAGCCTCAATAACAATTTGGAGAGTAAAATTTGTAGAGTAATTATGAAATTTCAAGTTTGGCCTGATGATGGCAGTGTTTTTTCACTTCTACACTGCCAAAAGCCAGTCACTGTTACACAGAATTGTGTGTGTTAGTCTTATTGCCACATGATGTTGCATCATGAATAACACATTTAGCACAGAACAACTCTTTAACTGTTGTACGAGTGTAGTGTCAAGGTCACACCACATGTGCTAATCATTCAAACCTTTGTATTACCCACAATTGTTTATGGATTGACTTCAGAAGTCACAACAACATACTAGGCCTTGTGGGAAACTAGGATGGCTAAGCATTTAACCTTGACCTTCACTGTTAGAGCCCAAGGTCAGAGTTGATCTTGAAAAAATATTTCAAGAAGCCACGTCGAGTAATATATCATATGAAGGGGCGTGGAGAGAGCTGTACAACACACTTTTTATTTTTTCAGTACGATGCCCTACGACGACACCATAATGTTTCACAAAATTGCATATCTCAAGTTTTTACAGCTTATAGAATCAAAAGATCTCAGCCAATTCTGCTACAATCATATGGGAAAAGATAATAAAATAGTTTTATTATGTATGTAGTATGGTTCAAGGATATAGGTCAAAGGTCAGGCATTGTTATAAAAACAGGTTGATGTCAGCATGTTGTAATAAAAAACATTTTAAAATATCAAAATGTTTGTGTAGCTCTTGCCCTTCGATGGGAGTTGTGCATTCTGAGTGCTCTTGTTATTTTCAAAGTGGTCTTGAGCTTCAGTTCTCCAGGCTTTCTGAAGGTATTTCAGAGTTTTTCTTTGGCTGCTTTTTCACTTATTTCAGTCCTTGTACCTGGGCATTTTCAGAAGAATGTTTTCTTGTTTGTTAAGTCACCTAACACTGACCTGTGAATCATTGAAGGGATGAACCACTGTTGTGTGTATAAATAACAGACAACTTAGCAAAGAACCTGTTTTAAATTTTATCAATTGTTAGAATACAATAGAATACAATAGAATACAATAGAATAGAATAAACCTTTATTATCCCACGGATGAGAAATTTAGGTGTTACAGAGCTCTTACAGCAAGGGAAAATAAAATATAAAAGGAAGACACAGGGTGGTCCTATAAACACAAGCAACCAAAGTTCGTATATACAGGTGTATACAGATAACAATGTAATATGTATAGAAAAATTGAAAAAAAATTGTATGGAGATATGTATAAAATGTACAGGGTTATGTATGAAATCTACAGAGCTATGTATAAAATGTACAGTAAACAAACAAGCTGGTGAGTAAGATGACCAAAAGAATGTTAAGCTGCATTATAGATTCTGACAGCTGCTGGCAAGAATGACCTGCGGTAGCGCTCCATCCTACACTGTGGATGTAAAAGTCTACTGCTGAACGAGCTGCTAAGTGTTCGTACAGTCTCATGCAGGGGGTGGGAGGTGTTGTCCATGATGGATGTTAGCTTAGACAACATCCTCTCCTCCCCAACCTGCTTGATGGACTTCAGCGGACAGCCCAGGACAGAGCTGACCCTCCTGACCAGTTTGTTGAGTTTCCCCCTGTCCCTCTCTGCCATTCCACCACTCCAGCGGACCACAGCATAGAAAATAGCAGACGCCACCACAGTGTCGTAAAATGTCCTTAGGAGTGTCCTGTCCACCCCAAAGGATCAGGTGGAGACGACTTAGATCCTTTTTGTAGAGTGCATTTGTGTTTGTGTACCAGTCCAGTTTGTTATTGAGGTGAACACCCAGGTATTTGTACTCCTCCACCATTTCAATGTCCAAACCCTGGATGGTGTAATAAGGGATGGCTTCTTGCTGAAGTCAATCACCAGCTCCTTCGTCTTGCTGGCATTGATGCGAAGATGGTTCTGTTCGCACCAGCTGACGAAGTCATTGATGACCCCCCTGTATTCCAGTTCGTTTCCATCCGACACCCGACCCACAACGGCGGTGTCGTCTGAGAACTTCTGGAGGTGGCACGTGTCCGTGTTATAACTGAAGTCCGACGTGTACAGGGTGAAGAGGAAAGGGGCGAGAACTGTTCCTTGTGGGGCCCCCGTGCTACAGACTACCACCTCAGACACACAGTCCCGCAACCTCACATACTGGGGTCTCCTGGTGAGGTAGTCAATAATCTACGAGGACAGCTGATGGTCCACTCCCACTTGCTGCATCGTCTCCCATAGCACCGAGGGTTTGATTGTATTGAAGGCACTGGAGAAATCCAAAAACATGACTCTCACAGTGCACCTGGCGCTCTCCAGATGAGAGAAGGCCCAATACAGCAGGTAGGTGACAGCGTCATCCACCCCAATGTTTGGCTAGTAGGCAAACTGCAGCGGCTCTAGATCTCTCCCGACTAGTGGGCGAAGATGGTGTAGCATGATCCTCTCCATGGTCTTCATCAGGTGTGAAGTCAGGGCAACGGGTCTGAAGTGGTTTGGCTCCTTGGGGTGCGTTGTCTTTGGGAATGGCACCACACAGGTCTTCCACAGAATGGGGACCCTCTCCAGGCTGAGACTGAGGTTAAAGATACATGTGATAACCTCACAGAGTTGATCTGCACAGTCCCTCAAAAGTCTAGAGCTGATTCCATCCGTGGCCTTTCTGGTTTTCATCTTCCTCTGCTGACTTCGTACCTGGTCAGTTGTGATGGAGAGGCTGCAGTGTAGGGTGTGGGTGGGTGGCTCCTGATGACTGGCGTGGGGGGAGGAGGCAGTAGAGTGAAGGAAAAGGAAAAGGAAAGGGGGGGCGGGTGAGGTGCATTTGAAATCCCTGGTGCTATGGGGGGTTGCAGAGAGGTGTGAAGGAGGTGTGAAGAGCTCTTTAAAGGGCTATTAAAGGGTATTAGGAAAGGGTTATTAGAAGCCTGTTATAAAACAAACATTTGTTCTTATTCTTTTAATTAATTCTACAACAAATGCAAAGGGTAACACAAGTTTGACAGGAGAAGAAAAAAATGCATTTTATGCTCACTGATTCCTGAGGAGCTATTAGTCAAAGCTTAGCATTTCTTGATATGGTGAGTAGTGTGTTGTGAAAAAAAAATTAACGAAAATGGACAAGTGAAGAACATAAGAAAAAACGGCAAGCATAAAAAACAGTCTACAGAAGATGAAAAGAATCTGAAAGTGTTGTCCTTAAGAAATAGGAAAACACCCAGCAAAAACTTGATACAGAAGATCTGAGTGCTGCATCTGCACCTTCGATTCTTCTAGCTACTGCTCGCCAAAGCATCATCAGAAATGATCTCAGTGGAAGTGAGGCTGTCATGAAGCCATTCTTAAGAATAGGAAAGTAGGAGAAAAAGGCTGAGGTATGACAAATTACACAAGAGCTAGAGTTAAAATCAGTAGTAATAGTCCTCATGGAGTGATGAATGCAAATTTGAAATGTTTTATTGAAACCAAGTAAATATGATTTATATAATAAATTTATATTTATTATGATTTATATGATATTATCTGATAAACAAAAAACAATGTGTAAGGATGAGCAGGCAGCTGGTTTAAAAAGTGCTCTGGTCCAGGCTTTTCATGATGCTTTGGGTCCAGGAGGCAGACAGATCCACACATACTGAACGAGACTTTTTGGTAATGAAGCTGAAACAAAGAGGTGGAAATGCCGCTGTCATCATCAGTTCGCCGTCTTTTTTTTAATAAAAAGTGTTAAAGTGTTATATTTAATATGAAATTGGGTAATTTAACAAAAATATGTCCTTATTCGCAAAAGCCAGCTTCAGAATTCTCTCAGTAAATATGTACTTGTTTGGTTTTTTTAAATAAATGTGCAGTAGACAAACTGTCATAATATAAACACTTAAATATGTATTTCAAGTAACTTTCTTCCAGTGGTGTGTGTTCTGGAAGCAAATGAGTCAAACATCCACATAAACTTGATCAGAATATTAAAACAAACAAGTTTGTGCATTTTCTTAAACATTTACAGGATAAAACTAAAAGACAAAAGCAAGAGAACAAATACAAGTTCAAATAAAAAGTATGACATTCATAGTATGTCATCATGTGTAAAATTACAACTTGTCCAAAACTGTCCAGTTACTAATAAAATTAACCCAGATTTCTTCACTTACATGACAGCAGGCTTTGGGCATCGGAGATCAGTCAGGTAATACGACTGATTGAGGTTTGCTTTAATTCTTCTCGGGCACAAATTGAAACAGCAGTTTACGGGACCAACTGTAGCTGAGGAAAAATCATTAGAACATGTTTCATTAGACTTACTCAAAAAACCTCTTTGTAATGATGACATTAAAGGTAATCTTACTGTTGCAGTTAACTGCAGACAACAAAACAGCTCCAAGGATGCAGAGCAAAATGATGTGAGTCGTCTTCATTAGGATCCAATATTCCTCAGGAGTTGTTGATGATGATGATGATGGCGATAAAGACAACAGCTGCTCTTCAGACACAAGCAAGGGCTTCTAAATAATAGGTGTTGTTACATTTACCAAGATCAATCTATATCTCCAGATTTTTATAAGTACATATGGTGTCATTGGTGTGAAAGAGGGAGGGTGGTTGTGGTTTCAAATGGTGCTGAAAATGCCTCTGGTAGAACTTTCTACTTGGTTACATTGAGAGGAAATGAAGCTGTGGTTTAGCCCAGAGATACAGCTCAAAGCATGACACTGTTAACAAAACCAACTTCTACAGCCCCCTCGCCCAAAAGTTTAAAAAAAAAAATGTCACAAAATATATTGAGAACAAAAAACACACAAAAAATCAGTCAGGTAATATGACTGCATGAAGTTTGCTTTAATTCTTCTTGGCACAACTTTCAGCAGCAGTTGTTGGGACTATTTCCATCTGAGTAAAGAGGATTAAGATAAGCCTGTTTAAAAAGTATAACAATAAACAAAATACTGACAACCACCAGAGCTACCCCTCATCCTCCCAGTACACACACCAGTGGTATGAATTTCAAAATCCACCTTACCTTGTTCAAAAATTATCGCATTCCCAACACTTTCAGAAAACTTAAAATCAATGTCAACATGATTCAAACGTATACAATATTTTTAGTAGCTGCACCTGTGGCATCAATTTGAAAATCCTTCTCAAGTATCACATTCACAAACTTGGCTGCTGATGCTGCCCGCCTGTCTGTCAGGATAGCACTAAAATGATGAGGAAGATTAGGAACATTTCTTTGTATTAAAATGTTTCTAAAGTGTTATATTTTATAGCGAAATTAGGGAATTTAACATGGAAAATATGTCTTTAGTTGCATACTTTTCAGTTCCGAAATCTGAACTTTCTCAATAAATATGTACTTATTTTTATACATTTCCAGTAGGCAAACTGTAATAATATTAACACTTAAATGTGTATTTCTAATAACTGCCTTACATTAGTGTGTGTGACATATTATGAAAGCAAACATGTCAAAATCTGAAAGCAAACAAGTTTGTTCACTTATTGATCATTTTCAGTTCAGACACATGTGTAGAGGTGATGTCACCTGACCTTTTATTTGATTTAGGACCAGCACTAAAGTAATGCAAATACCAATAATGTGAGGATTCTGAGCAATGTACAATGACTGATTAGTGCTGGTATGATAGAATTCACAAAATGTTCATCCATATTTTGGAGAGAGCAGCCTTAGCAAAAACCCTTAGTGATCCCTGATGTGTCAAGAGCATCGGAGCAGTTGAGACACATTTTCTCTAAACACCGTGTCTCTGTGGCTTTCAAACTCCAAAACATGCTGTGCCAAAAACTGGTCCACCCCAAGGATCGGGTCCCCGGACACAAACAGAGTAATATAGTGCACTGTTAAGTGGCAGGAGGACTGCCAGGATTTATTCATCGGGGAAACCAAACAACCTTTGGTGAAGAGGATGGCACAACACAGAAGAGCTGCCTCGTCAAGCCAGGACTCTGCAGTCTATTTACACCTACAGGCCAGTGGACACTCTTTCAATGATGAGGATGTACACATCCTGGACACGGAGGAACTGTCACGGTTCTGGGTCATTTTGAACCAGCATTACTGTTTCTCATATTTTGGTGTTTTTCTAGATTATGATTTATGTTCTGATTCTTGAGATGTGCTGTTTTGCTTATTATTATTCTAGGCTTCAGTTTGGTTCTGGTCATGAGTTTAGTTTGATGTTAACTCTTTTAGTCTCTGTCGTCCCTGGGTTCCATGTGTTATATTTTTTCAGTCTGCCTCTCAGTATCAAGTCTGTGTCTTTGTGATGTGTTTCCTGTTTCCTGTTTTATTTTGATAGTCCCAGTCTGATGTCAGAGTGTTCAGTTCTACTTCTCTCCTGTCTCACTAGTCTAATTTCTCCCAGCTGTGTCTCCCTCCTGTTTCCCATTCCCTGATTACTCTCCAGTTTATATAAGCCCTGTGTTTTCCTTTGCTCTCTGTTGCGTCGTTAATGTCTGCTCACCCTCAGATTTTGCTGTGTGTTCTGTTACCTGTTTTGCCTGCCTGTTAGTTTATTTTTCCTCAGTATAATTAGTCTTCTGTTCAGTCTGCAGCCCGCAATAAAGCTGTTGGTTTTGAGTTCAACTTTGCCTCAGTGAGTCCTGCATTTTGGGTCCTTCCTCCCTGCCTGCCTGCACACAGCCATGACAGGAACGCTGGTTTGGGCGTGGATTCAAGGAGGCCATTTACGTGAAAAGGGAAAGACCATCTCTGAATCGAGGAGGCGGCTTAAAGGTACATCTTTTGCCATCATACAATGCTGTGATTGCAGCCATTACCCAACTCTCTGTGCATGGTAATCATGGCCATTGATCAATCAATTGTCATTGATCAATGGTTTCTGATCAGTGGTGATTGATCAATGATATTTGATCAGTGGTTGTTGATCAATGGTCATAACAAATTGCATATTAATGATGAAGAAACTGGCCTAACAGCCCATTGTTCATTCAGTGTGTTAGTTAAAGTCACTTTGCAGAGGTACTGTTTATAAGGTTAGGGAAACCTGCAGTCAGCTGAGACTGAAGAACTCACTTGGATGAGTGATGAAAGGTTTCTCCCACTGAAAACACTACGTCTAGTTGAACCGAATCAACCTTTTGGGATTTCCTTAGGTGGATGATTGAGCATGCATCAAGATAACACTTTAAGCTTACTTTAAACTTCTTTCCAGGAACACAAAAACTTTCTCAAAACACTATAGGCCCTCCTACACATGGTATATTCCAGGAAAGGTGACATCATTTTCTATAGCACTGAATGGTCAGTAGTTAGTAGTTTGGTACATGTTGATCCCCAGAGCATTCAAATCTCTAGAGCATTCTTTAGATTCATTTAAAATACCAAAAGTTAAAGATGAGAAAAGATGTGGAGGAAAAGGAAAGCAATCTACATGACGTTCAGTAGAGCTATGATAATATGAGTCCACTGCATGTTTCTGTGTGCTGCTTTACTGCACATGCACATGAACCTGGCACTGTGAGCACAGCAACAGATGGTGTGCAATAAAGACATGCTGAAGGATACATCAGCAGCCCTCAGATATTTTAAAATAACTTCATCTCGCTCTGTGGGTGTTTGTGGGTTTCTGATTGAGCAATTTCTCATTTAACCAGAAAACCAACAGCACATGATCATCAGTGTCTGGTCTCTAGAGCACAAAATGTACCATCAGTGCAATTAACCAGAGCT
Organism: Oreochromis niloticus; assembly: GCF_001858045.2. Classification (NCBI taxonomy): domain Eukaryota; kingdom Metazoa; phylum Chordata; class Actinopteri; order Cichliformes; family Cichlidae; genus Oreochromis; species Oreochromis niloticus. Next base: position 4,683,561 of record NC_031967.2, read on the forward strand.
ACGTTTGGACACAAATACACTTATTTCTTGAACATGACAGTGAGTTCAGTGTTCTCAAGCTGCCTGAACATTCATTTGGTCTATTGATATTGTTTATATCCATGCTGCCCCCAACACAATGCAATGCCTTTTACGACAGGTGATAATTTTTTTTTCACTTATTGAATCTCATATGAAAAAAATTGTAATGATCTTCTGCTCTGTCATTACATTTAAATGCAAAATCATGTAAGGATACCTGATGATTATTCACATTTAATTCACAAAATACTAGATTTAAATACATTGACAGTGGAATGAGACGGAAAACAATATGAAGCCCATGTTGCTCATTAATGTGCTAGAAACAGTTCCCCAAATGGCAAACTATGGCCTTTTTGCCAGGTAGTCTGTGGTCCAGGAAACAAAGGAGGAGCCTTCTTCCATCTCTGTGAGCTTGTTTTTGAGTATATTTGGCTGGATGGTATTAATATTGTTGTAAATAATACACAACTGTTAATACCCGTCTAGGGGCCAGGTCATAGCACGGATGAGGCGTGGATGGTTGTAACATGATTAAGATTTCCTATACATGAAAAACTAAAACTTTTCGTTCAATTTGATGATTAGTTAAAAACATGATTTAAACATGTTAAAATTGAACAAAATATGACAACAAGCAAGTCGAATCAACACAGACCTTCTTGACTTGCTTTAACTCTGAACATTGCAATGGAATTTTAACTTTTTAACAAGTTTTGACAAATAATTTTAAGGAGGATATGTAGAAACACACATACACTCATACACATGAAATGCTTTGTCAACCTACTAACCCACTTTCAGACTTTTTTTGCACATTGTAACTTGCAGAAATGTTCGACTCTTCAAAAAGTTTGAACTTGAATATATTTTATCTATTAAAGATCCAAGTCTTTCTTCCTATCAAAATCTATCAGGATTTATAATTTGGGACGAATAGATTTTTTTAAAAATCTATTCGTCCCAGTCTAGTATTGGATAACTAAAACATTTAAAAAAATGTTTTAACACTCCTTTGCATAAGTCCCATAATCAAGCATACACTCTGTACTGTGATGGATTTAAAGTAAAGAACAGTGGTCCACAGTGGCAATCTAGTAGAAACTCATTATAAACAATAAGTGTAAAGAATACAAATCAACCAGGTTTCTACACCTGATTTCAGGTGTAGAAATCCACAAAGAGCAGGACATTAACTGATCACAGCCTGTACACTAAGGAAATCTACTGGAGCGCTCAATAGAAATTATTTTGAGTTGTGATCCTTTTCCCACAGTGAGCCATTAAAACTGATTTTAGAAACAAAGAATAGTGCTGCAGAAACGACACTCTTCACTAATTGGGATAGTTACAAAGTTTTCTTCTTTAGAACTTTTGAGTGATACATGTTTTTATTAAACATTTATTAAACATGTATGTTTAATAATGTTTTTATTAAACATTTGAACATAACACAACACAAACTGTTGTACAGGATATAAAGTCAGAGAGATACACATTTTGAAATGACAAGGAGCAGCCGCATCTATACACAGAGTGGCTGCAAAACAAATGATGTACAAGCAGATTGTAGCAGCCAGCAGAATGTACATTTTTGGTCATTTGCCCTACCTAGTGACCATCACAACGCATGCCACATCCTGTGTGAATAATTCATCATTACCAGACATTTTGGACAATTTCATGCTCCCATTTTTTTGGGAACAGTTTGGGCCCCTTCCTGTTCCAACATGACTGTGCAATAGTGCACAAAGCAAGATCTAGAAAGACATGTATGAGCAAGTTTGGTGTGGAAGAACTGGACTGGCCTGCACAGAGTCCTGACCTTAAGCCAAAAGAATACCTTTGGGATAAATTACAGCAGAGACCTTGAGTCAGGCTTTCTTGTCCAAAGTCAGTGTCTGACCTCAAAACTTCACAATGCACTTTTTAACAATGGTTGAAAATTTCCATAAACACACTGCTAATCCTTCCAGAAAGCCTTCCCAGAAGAGCAAGATACTAACCCCAGGTTGCTCTCCAATGCATTCATCAGAGTGTGAATGTGTATGAATGTTAGTTAGGTAGCACTAAAAGCCTAGAAAGGTGCTTGTGTGAATGGGTGTGAGGATGAATGAACAAGTTGTAATAAGCCCTTTGAGTGCTCAGAGTAGAAAAGCGCTATATAAGAACCAGTCCATTTACCACTTACCAAGAGTTGAGTTGGGCCTCTGAGTGCTATCTTCAGGTTATATGTCACACTGCCACCTGTTGGTACAAAGATGTTATGACAGCTAGATTTGCAGTAAAAGAATAAAAAAGTATAAATGAATTGTGATCACATATTAATATAGATGAAAGTCAAAGTCCAAAATTGGGGTTGAAAAAATCAGAATGAACTCCTTTTGTGTAGAACATTCATATGTTAATTTTTTAAGCACTCCTGATAGTTTGCAAGCAGATGTCAAATTTTCAGAACTTTTGAAGCTTATGATTATTTAATTAGTCTTTTCTAAATTTAAAGCACTTACAGTGATTAAGAAACATTCATAGAGTGCTTTATCTCTCACCCAAAAGATGATGTTGTAGTTCAGAGGGGAGAGCAGGTCATCTACTATTTGGAAAAAGTGGATGACCTGTTTCAGTCTGCATGCCCAAACTTCACATTTCTCTCCGATATGTTAATTAGAATGTGAATATTAGCTAGAACACACTTTGGCAATGAATGAGTGTGAATGAGGTAAGTTGTGTAAAGTCTTTTAAGTGCTCAACTAGAGTAGAAAAGGGCATGTTAATTCTTTTAGATGTACAGCACTTTGGTCAACAGCTGTTATTTTTAAATGTGCCGTAGAAATAAATTTGACTTTGACTTTCAAGGGAATAAACATTCCATACTGCATATTAAAAAAAACTAATAAAATCCATGTTCTTAACCCAGCAAGAAGAAGGGTATAGCTACAATGTACAGTTGCCTCAACAACAATTTGCAGAGTAAAATTTGTAGAGGGTAATTGTGAAATTTCAAGTTTGGCCTGATGATGGCAGTGTTTTTTTCCCTTCTAAACTGCCAAAAGCCAGTCACTGTTACACAGAAGTGTTAGTCTTATTCTCACATGATGTTGCATCATGAATAACACATTTAGCACAGAAGAACTCTTTAGCACACCACATGTGCTGATCATTAAAACCTTTGTATTACCCACAATTGTTTATGGATCGTCTTCAGACTTCACAACAACATACAAGGCCTTGTGGGACATGTGTACCTAGGATGTCTAACCATTTGACCCTGACCTTCATTGTTAGAGCCCAAGGTCAAAGTTAAATTTGAAAAAATATTTCAAGAAACCATGTCGAGGACTATATCATATGAAAGGGCATGAAGAGAGCTGTACAACACACTTTTTTATTTTTTCAGTATGATGCCCTACAATGACACCATAATTTTTCACAAAATTACATATCTCAAGTTTTTACAGGTTATAGAATCAAAAGATTTCAGCCAATTCTGCAACAATTATATGGCAGAAGAAAAGAAAATACACTTTAGTATGTATGTAGTATGCTTCAAGGATACAGGTCAAAGGTCAGGCATTGCTATAAAAGCAGGCTGATGTCAGTATGTTGTATTAAAAAAACATTTAGCTCTTGCCCTTCGAGGGGAGTTGTGCTTTCTTGTTATTTTTAAAGTGGTCTTGAGCCTCAGTTCTCCAGGTTTTCTGAAGGTCTTTCAGTGTTTTTCTTTGGGTGCTTTTTTCACTTATTTCAGTCCAGTCCTTGTACCTGAGCATTTTCAGAAGAATGTTTTCTTGTTTGTTAAATCGCCTAACACTGACCTGTGAATCACTGAAGCATTAACTCAAGGAATGAACCACTGTTGTGTGTATAACTAACAGACAGCTTAGCAAAGAACCTATTTTAAATTGTATCTTTGTTTTGTGACAGGCTTTTAAAAACAAACATTTGTTCTTATTATTTTAATTAAATCTACAACAGATGCAAAGGGCAACACAGTTGAGAGGAAAAGGAAAAAAATCTGCATTTTATGCCCACTGACTCCCGAGGAGTTATTAGTCAAAGCTTAGCATTTCTTGATATGGTGAGTAGTGTGTTCTGAAAAAAAAATCATGAAAATGGACAAGAACAAAACAAAAAATGAAAAGCATAAAAAACTTGATACAGAAGATCTGAGTGCTGCATCTGCACCTTCGATTCATCTACTGCTTGCCAAAGCATTATCAGAAATGATCTCAATGGAAGTGAAGCCGTCAAGAAGCCATTCTTAAGAAATGGAAAGTAGGAGAAAGCTGAGGTATGACAAATTACACAAGAAAAGAGCTAAAATCAGTATTAAAAGGCCTCATGGAGTTATAAATGCAAATTTGAAATCATTTATTTAAATCAAGTCAATATGTACAGAGGCAGGTCAGGCGAGAGGTACAATAGTGTGTTTTTACAGACATCTGTGAAACATGGTGGGGGTTCTGTCCTGGTTTGAGGCTTCATTTCATTTCACAGGAGTACGCTTTGACAATAAACTGGACTGGGTTAAAAACACCACTGCACTCTACAGGAAGGGCCAGAGTCGTCTCTATTTTCTGAGGCGGCTGAAGTCTTTCAACATCTGCTCGACAATGCTCAGGATTTTCTGTAAGTCTGTTGTGGCCAGTGCCGTCCTCTATGCTACATCAGGGCTGAGATTACCCAAATGCACCACTGATCGGCACAAGAAACCGACGTCTGGTTCAATCCCAGAAGGAGACATGAATTGCTTTAGGGTTGTGTCAGGCAGGGGATCTGTTGTAAAAACTCAAATCAAATATGCAGAGCTACCTGCTGCGGTGGTCACTCACTCATGAATAAAGGAGCAGCTGAGAGTAACTCCATCTATACAGTACCATGTGGAAAGTGTTTAATTGGCAAGTGGCTTCAATTTTCACAATGATCCCAGACACACTGCCAATGCAGTATAAGTGCACCTGGATACAAAATTACACAATAAAACACCACGAGGCATGGATTGGCCTCCTCAGAGTTCAGACCCGGTAATATAGATCAAGCAAGTCAGCTAAGGCTCAGTGTAAACCAGGAAAAACTGTTTATATTTAGATACTGGATGCCACTGTCATGGTCCTCCAGTCCTCTCTGGTGCTGTTCTTGTTGTTCCTCCTTGCTCTTCACTCCTTCTCGCCAGGACGGCTCCTGCTCCCTGCCTTGATCCTCCGCTCCTGGTCGCAATTACTCACCTGCCTTTCATCACTTGTGATTGGTCCTGGCACTTTAGGAGGAACACCCTTAAATTGGTGCGGCAGTATGAAAAGGAATCAAGCAAACTAGTGGATTAGAGTAACCATCTCCGTTTCAACCTAAGCTGCAGACAAAGCAGACTTGTTCCCAAGAAAGGAAAGCACAAAATCAAGTTCTAAATGAAAGAATGAGACAGGTCAGTTTTACTATAGATGCACTCTGGAACAAGACTAGTCAGACTGCAGGTACTCAAAGCACTTTGCATGCTCCTGCCACTACGTAAGCCAACGGCGAGGTGACGTTTTTCACTGCATTGTTGCATTTACCTCAGTTAGTGTAGCCCTGGTGCTCTTTTTGAATCTGTTCATGTTTTTCTAACGAACCTTTCCTAACCTTTCTCTGTACAGATCTTCCTGGACTCCTTCTTGTTTCCCATGAACCCTGTTGGATGAACCTGAGTGGGTTTGAGTGAGTCACAGACTGTGTGAAGAGGCGTGTGGACATGTTACCTTTACCCTGGATCCCCCACCCCCACAGGCCCCGATCCTTCGTCACTGTATATATTACTGCTATTCCATCAGAACAGTTTATAAAATGTGTTATTTATTTAGAAAACCTTATTTTAAACTGTATCAAAGGAAAATTAGACTTGACAAGTCTTAAAGCTTCAAAGGAACAAAGAAGAGACAAAAAGTTTCAGACTCTTTGTCGTATTTGTGAGGTGTTTATTTTGGAGCATAATATATATAACACAAAGCATCCAAGAGACATTACACAATCAAAGGATGTGACTGTTCAGTGGATTATTTCAGGCTTATAATCACTTGAAAGATAAACTTTGGACCAAGTGTCATTTTAAAAATCAAGTTTGCATGCGTTTTATATGATATTATCTGATAAAGCAGAACAACATGTAAGGATGAGCAGGCAGCTGGTTTAAAAAGAGCTCTGGTCCAGTCTTTTCATGATGCGTTGGGTCCAGGAGGCAGACGCATCCACACATACTGAGCGAGACTTTTTGGTAATGAAGCTGAAACAAAGAGGTGGAAATGCTGCTTTCATCATCTGTTCTCCTTCTTTTTTTAATAAAAAGTGTTAAAGTGTTATATTTAATATGAAATTGGTAAATTTAACAAAAATATGTCCTTATTTGCAAAATTTTCAGTTCAGAAATCTGAATTTTGAATAAGCTTCAAAATTCTCTCAGTAAAAATGTAGTAATAATAATAATAATAATAATAATAATAATAATGTATACTTTATTTATCCCTGTAGGGAAATTACTCTCTGCATTTAACCCATTCACTCTAGTGAAGCAGTGGGCAGCCAATCCAGCACCCGGGGAGCAGTGTGACGAGACGGTACCTTGCTCAGGGGTACCTCAGGGTAGCCGTTCAGTGGTTTTGAATGCCCGAATATGTACTTATTTTTTTAAATGACCAGTAGACAAAATGTCATAATATAAACACTTAAATGTGTATTTCAAACAATTTACAAGCAAAGTAGCCAAACATCCACGTAAAATTGAGCAAAATATGAAAACAAACATGTTTGTGCCTTTTTCTTGAACATGTACAGGATAAAATTAAAAGACAATAGTAGGAGAACAAATACAAGTTCAAATAAAAAGTATCAAACTTATACTATGTCCTGAGCATCATGTGTAAAATGACAATTTTTAATTGTCCAAAAATTGTCCAGTTACAATGATCATACTGCATAATTTTCATCCCAGTAATTTCAGTCACTGTGTTAAACATTATGAAAATAAAATAAACCCAGTTTTCTTCACTTACATGACGGCAGACTTTGGGCATCGGTCATCAGTCAGTTGATACGACTTGATGAAGTTTGCTTGAATTCTTCCCGGGTACAACTTGAAACAGCAGTTGTCGGGACCATTTGCATCTGAGGAAAAAGACATGTTTCATTACACTTACTCAAAAAGCAAAACTTCTCTTTTAACGATGACATCTAAGGTAATCTTACTGTTGCAGTTAACTGCAGACAACAAGGTAGCTCCAAGGATGCACAGCAAAAGGAACTGAGTAATTTTCATTATGATTCCTCAGGAGTTGATGATGATGATGATGACGATAAAGACAACAGCTGCTCTTCAGACACAAGCAAGGGCTTCTAAATAATAGGTGGTGTGCTGTTACATTTATCAAGATCAATACTTCTTTTTTTTTGAAAAAAAGGTACATAGGGTGTCATGGTGTGAAAGAGGGAGGATGGATGTGGTTTCAAAAATGCTGAAAATGCCTCTGACAGAACTTTCCACTCGGTTACACTGAAAGGAAATGAGGCTGTGGTTTAAGTGTAGAGATACAGCTCAAAGCATGACACCGTTAACAAAACCAACCTCTACAGCCCCCTCGCCCAAAAGTTTAAAAAAAATATATGTCACAAAATATAATGACCACAAAAAAACAATAAAAAAATCGGTGAGCAGTCAGGTAATATGACTCCATGAGGTTTGCTTTAATTCTTCTTGGTAGCAGCAGTTGTTGGAACTATTTCCATCTGAGTAAAGAGGATTAAGATCAAACTGTTTAAAAAGTAAATACTGATGACCACCAGAGCTGCCCCTAATCCTCCTTGTAGATAATCAAATGGTATGAATTTCTAAATTCACCGCGCCTTGTTCTCAAATTATCGCATTCCCAACACTTTCAAAAAACTTGACCTCTGACCTTGAGATCACCTTGACTTGAGAAGGTCGCCAGGATTCAAGCTTATACACTATTTCAGGTAGCTGCACCTGTGGTATCAATTTCCAAAACCTTCACAAGTTATCCAGTTCACAAACTTGGGTGCCAATGCTGCCCGCCTGCCTGGCAGGTTAGCACCAAAATGTTGAGGAAGATTAGGGACATTTTTGTATTAAAAGTGTTATATTTTATAGGGAAATTAGGGAATTTAGCATGGAAAAATGTGTTCATTTCCATAATTTATAGTTCAGAAATCTGAACTTTGAACAAACGAAAAAACAAACCCCTCTGTGAATCGCTAACGTATCTTGGTTGAGGGGTTTGTGTGTCCCAGGGATCTCAGGGGCAATGTTGGCAAACTGGCAAACTGGTCCTGGGTCAGTGACCAGACAAAGAGCGATTCAGAAGATCACTATGAGCAGAACACCAGTTCTGCAGTTCGCCCTGCCCTGGAGCCAGGCCTGGGGAGGGTGCCTGAGGGCAAGCTGGTGGCCAGGCCTTAGTCCTGGCCAGGCACAGCCCGAAAAAAGGACCTGATGAGTCGTTCCTGGTGGGTGATGGGCTCCACCAGGGCTGCCCTTTGTCACCGATTCTGTTCGTAATTTTTATGGACAGAATTTCTAGGTGTAGCCAAGTGGCGGAAGGCTTTCACCTGGGTGGTCTCAGAATCTCATCTCTGCTTTTCACGGATGATGTGGTTCTGTTGGCGTCATCGGATGATGGCCTCCAGCTCGCAGTGGAACCGTTCGCAGCCAAATGTGAAGCGGTGGGAATGAGAATCAGCACCTCCAAATCTGAGGCCATGGTCCTCACCGGGAAAAGGGTGGAGTGCCCACTCTGGGTCAGGGACGAGTTCCTACCCCAAGTGGAGGAGTTTAAGTATCTCGGGGCCTTGTTCACGAGTGACGGGAGAAGGAGATCGACAGACGAACTGGTGCTGCGGCTGCAGTGATGCACAAACTGTGTACTGTGTATTTCAAACAACTGCATTCCAGTAGTGTGTGTAACATATTATGAAAGCAAAGTAGCCAAACAGCCACATAAAATTTATCAAAATATGAAAACAAACAAGTTTGTTCACTTTTTGATAATTTTCAGATCAGACAGACGTGTAGAGGTGATGTCACCTGACCTTTTATTTGATTTAGAACCAGCACTAATGCCAATACTAATGATGTGAGGATCCTGAGCAATGTACAATGACTGATTAGTGCTGGTACAAAAGAATTCACAAAATATTCATCCATGTTTTTGGATGCAGATAGTGAAAGCAGCACTACCAGAAGGATTTCTCATATGTTGATCTCCTTGGTAAGGAGTGTTCGGTTGTGTCATTCTAAAATCACGAGCTGCAGAGCTGCTGTGAGAAACTGTCTCTGAGGGTGTGGTGACTGCTGGGACCTTCAGCTCCAGTCAAGAAGTATTTGCTGTTGTCTCATTCAGGTCTCCTAAGGGTTGAAATACAGGGCAAAACTATTTAGCTGTATACAAAGAAAATAATCCACATCAACACAGGCCTTCTGCTGGACTATCTCTAAATTGCCTAAACATTTTATGATAAAAGTTTGAACATATGTAATGACGTGATGTGAATCTAAGGCAATGTTTGAACATGAATATGTTATATATGTTAAGGTTCTGGTCATAAAAAGAAGCCAATCCATAAGATGTTGAAGAGAACCACACTGATCCGTGGGTCCATTGCATGTTTCTGTACGCTGATGACACTTCACTTACATCATCTGTTTGGTATAATTCCCCAAACCATTCCTCGGGGATTGTGGTTCATATTAACTGAACAGCATCATGCAGAGTTTTTAAGTGCATATTCCTGATGCAAATCTCTCATTGGACTGAGATCTGGTGATTATGGAGGCCATTTCAGTACAGTGAACTCATAATCTGAGCCTTCTGATGGTGTGTTGTCCTGCTAGAAAGAGCTACCAGAAGATGGCAACAACGGGTGCAGTTATACCGGGATAGGCTAGGTCAGCTAGAATATCCAAGTAGGCTGTGCTGTTTAAATAATGCTCAAATTCCCACTACCACCAGCATGAAATGTTGATACCGAGCGGGATGGATGCAAACATTTACATTTGCACCAAATTCTGATCCAACTATCTCAATGCTGCAGGAGAAATCGAGACTAATTAGATCAGCTTCTATTGTCCAATTTTTGTGAACCTGTTTGACTTGTAGCCTCAGATTCCTGTTCTTAGCTGACAGGAAAGGCAGCTTGTGCTTCTCTATCCCATCTGCTCCAAAGTACGACATGCTGTTCATTCAGAGATGCTCTTCTTCTTCATTACCATTCAAAATTCAAAGTTACTTGAATGAACTTATGTCCATAAGTTTACAACCCAACTATATCTTCTGTGGGTATTTAAATATTTAAGGAGAAAATGAGGATTAATTTCTTTCAGGTTCCAATGTAAAATAAGTAATCTATATGATATATGAGGCATTTTTAGCTTCTGTTTTGGCCAAAACATTAACCTGAAATAGGAAAGAAATGATCAGACAGGGAATATTCTGCCATTATAAGAAAAGAAGACGTGCCTCTGTCTGCTATCATCAGGCCAAACCAAGGTCACACTGCCACCTGCTGGGACAAAGATGTTATGACAGCTACAGCATTGTTCAGAAACTAGATATCTAGTTGAAATTAATTATTTTAGGGCATTTCAAATGAAAGTATTTATATATGTAGTTAAATGATGAAAGTATAAATTATTTCACACAAATCTGATCACACATTAATATAAATGAAAGTCAAATCTCCAAAAACCGGTGGAAACCCCAAATTAACTCCGTGTAGTATATTAATTTCTTAATTTTTCAGCACTAACCCATGATATTTTACAAGGAGATGGTTTATTTATATATATTCTAATCTTAAGCACTAGAAGTGTTAATGACATATTCATTCAATGCTTTATCCATCACACATAAACACTGCAGAGTGTTTAGGGGGCTAGGTGGCGCGTACTGTCTTACCCATGTGCACTTCATCATGCAGACTGGAGGAACCTGGGACTGATCCACTGACTTTCTGAATATTGGATGACCTGCCCCTCTTTCAGAGCCATAAACATTACAGGGTGTATAACTCATTTAATAAATAATTAAATAATACTAATAATATACATTTTCTGAGCAACATATTCAGTCATGGTTGTAGGTGCACCCTGGAGAGCTTGCCATGCCATCACAGAGCCTCGGTAAAAGGCTCTAGTTTATTTTAACTTAAATTTAGCAATTTCAAGTTTGACCTGATGATGGCAGTGGTTTTTCACACCTACACTGCCGAAAGCCAGTCAGTTAAACAGAAGTGTGTGTGTGTGTGTGTGTGTGTTTGTTTGCCTTATTGTCACACTTACTGTCAAATTTGGTAGAGAACGACTCTGTTGACCTGCACCATTAATCATTTTATAATTAATGTATAAAAATTCTGCCATTCCAATATTTCTCTCAGCTCCACTGAAACAAGATGAAAGTCTGCACTACAATCACATCTTGACAAAAAGGAATGAGGATGAGAAGACAATGTTTTCACAATGGTCAATGCACATTACTGTGCAAAAGTGGCTATAGGTTTTATGAAGTGATGAATCCAAATTTGGGGGTTTTTTTGGAAGGGGAGGGGGGGGGGTCAGATCATTTAGTATGTCAATGTGTGGAGGATGTCAGGAGAGAGGTACAGTGTCTACAGACCTGTGAAACACAGTGGATCCTCCATTATGGTCTGAGGCTTCATTTCAGCCAATGCTGTTGGGATCTTGTCAAAATTGATGGCATTATCAGTGCAGAATACCATTAGATTGTGATGCATCATGCAATAACATCTGGGGTGGTTCCATAGTGTAGTGGTTTATACATTTACCTAACAAGCAAAATATTGCTGGTTCAATCCCTCATGGAGTCATGAATCCCTTTATGGCCATGTCAGGAAGGTCTGGTGTAAAAAATTGCCAAATCTAATATGCAGAGCTACCTGTTGTGGTAACCCATTGTGAATAAGAGAGTAGTTGAAATTAGCTCTTTCTATGCAATAACTGGGAAGTGTTTAATCGGCAAGTACTTCAGTTTTGAGCACAGCATTGATCCCAGACACACTGCCAACGCAGTAAACATACACCTGGATAAAAACGTAGTCATGGATCGGCCTCCCCAGAGAGCAGATCTCAGTTTGGGATCATTCCGAGATAATCTTGACACAGAAACAAAAGGCAGCCAATATCCAAAGAGGGGCTTTGGAATGTCCTTTAAGAAGTCTTGAGAACTATTTCCAAAGAATACTTAAAGATATTACCAAAGAAATTGCCTAAGAGGGTTCAGGTTGTTGAAGAATAATGATGATCATCTTAAATATTGACTTTAAAGCTGAATAGAAGTGTACAAACTAGAATTTTATTTAAATGTACATTTAAATCATTGCACTCATTTCCCATTTTTTGTGGCAAAGTATACAGAAACAAGGGTTGGCTCAAGACTTTTTGGACATTATTGTAAATCCAATTAATGGCTGCAAGAGAAATTAGGAACAGGAAGAGGAAAGAGTTGTATGAATGTATTTTGACCACTGATGAATGTTCTAATCTTCAGCCATAACATAATTTAGCAATTTGCAACACCAAGCACAAGACTGTGCCTAATTACTCTGCTGGTTAATTTGTGTTTAAAAAACCCCCCCAAAACAAAACAAAAACAACTTTTACTTTTAGAGACTGGATGCTACATAGTTTTCTGTATATCCACAGAAATATTTATATTGATATAAAAGAAATGACAGTTTCTAAATGTCTGTAGCATCTTTTACCTTCCAAAAAGGATCTATTGTTAAAAAATGAGCTGTACAAGAGTTATCGGTCTAACACTGAGAGTACTGGGCCATTTCCTTTAATATAACTTCTCTAATATCTCTGACAAACTACATAAAGACTCAAAACAGAACTCACAGAAGGAAGTAGTTGTTTTTTGTTTGGGTTTTTTAGTTGTTGTTGTTGCTGTTTTTTTAATGTCACTGTCAAGACTTACTTGATATGTTGTCAGTAGCGAGTTAATCAACAGACAAGCATTCAATAAAGCTCAACAAGTTCAAATGGCAGAGACCAGCAGACAGAGTAGCATTAAGTAAGGTGTCCTCTAGCCAGTAGCTCAGGAAGTCTGTCCCAGCTGACAGTGGGCAACAGTAGAGGTGAAGTCTGGACAGGCAACCAGTTAACCATGAGTAATTTGTAAAAGCAGTGGTAGTTAATAAAAAAAAAGACAGTTTGTCCTGGGCCAGAAAATCATTATTATTATTATTATTATTATTATTATTATTATTATTATTAAAGAGTCGATTATTTATTTTTAATTCCAAATGAAATTCCAATGATAGCTCAACCATGAGAATCTTTTAGTTGGTGCACAGAAGGAAAGTCAAACATTTACATACTGTTACAAATCAGTTGCATATATAATTCATAGATTGTGTTTAAATTAATTATATTTTCAGAATCAACCATATTATATGTTATTTGTTTAAAAAGTGTTATTTCACACAGTATGTAAGGAAGACTTGACTGTCTTCAAGCTTAGAGGGAATAAAGAAGAGACGAGAAAAAGTGTCACACTCTTGTATTTTTGTGGTGTTTATTTTGGAGGATAACACATAACACAAAGCAGAGAGACATTACACAATCAAAGGACTTTTCAGTGGATTGTTTCAGGCTAATAACTAGCTTTGGATCAGTTGAGACAGAGGTGCACTAATTACAAAAATCATAAAGGCACATTGGATATGATATTATCAGATAAAGCAGAACAAAGTGAAATGATGAGCAGGCAGCTGGTTTAAAATGAGCTCTCGTCCAGCGTTTTCATGATGCTTTCGACCCAGGAGAGAGACGGATCCATACAGACTGAACGACCTTTTTTGGTAGTGAAGCTGAAACAAAGAGGTAGAAATGCTGCTGACATTGTGTGTTGTTTTTTTTAAACAAAAAAGTAAAAATAACCAATAGGTACAAAACAACCACAGCTACAGGGTAATATTAGGACACAAAAATTAAAGAACAAATAGAAGTAAAAGTCTGAAATTTATACTATGTCTTGAGCATCATGTGTAAAATGAGAATTTTTAATTGTCCAAAAATTGTCCAGTTAAAATGGTCATACTGCATATTTTTTATTACAGTAATTTCAGTCATTGTGTTAAACATTGTGACAATAAATAAACCCAGATTTCGTCACTTACACAGCGGCAGGCTTTGGGCATCGGTGATCAGTCAGTTGATACGACTCCACGAGGTTTGCTCTAATTCTTCTTGGGTAAAACTTGAAACAGCAGTTGTCGGGGCCATTTCCACCTGAGGAAAAAGCATTACAACATGTTTCATTACACTTACTCAAAAAGTATAACCTTTTTTTTTTCTTTTTAAATGATGACATTTAAGATAATCTTACTGTTGCAGTTAACTGCAGACAACAAAGCAGCTCCAAGGATGCACAGCAAAAGGATGTGAGTGGTCTTCATTATGATCCAATATTCCTCAGGAGTTGATGATGATGATGAAGATTAAGACAACAGCTGTTCTTCAGATGCAAGCAAGGACTTCTAAATAATAGGTGGTGTGCTGTTACATTTATCAAGATCAATATTTTGAGGAAAAAAAAAAAGGTGCATATGGTGTCATTGGTGTGAAAGAGGGAGGGCTGTTGTGGTTTCAAAAGGTGCTGAAAATGCCTCTGACAGAACTTTCCACTCGGTTACATTGAGAGGAAATGAAGCTGTGGTTTAGCCCAGAGATGCAGCTCAAAGCATGACACTGTTAACAAAACCAACTTCTACAGCCCCCCCAAAAGTTTTAAAAAATATATGTCACAAAATATAATGACCACAAAAACACTAAAAATAGCCAACAGTGATGTTCAGGGGGGGATTGTTTTTCTAGTGTAATGACACATGCTGTGCTGGCCAGAGTAACATTTCAAACTCAACAAATCTATTTGAACAATGTGCATTATCATTCTTTTCCTGCTACATATAATCATGTTCTGTACCACAACAATCGTTGCGATTGCTTTGGTCGCGGGTTGCTGCAGTCATCCGTTGTTTTCATGGAAGACACAACTTAACCAACTTAACTGTTAACTGTCTTAATAACTGAGCACTATTAAAACTTGAAATTGTGACACAAACCAGAATTTTAACATTCACGCTATATGTTGTGCCTCAGCAATGCAGTCAGTACTTTTCAAAAGATGCAATTTTTACTTTGCAAAGCGATCGAGGATTTTGCTAACCAGTTGGGAAATACACATTTATTCCTAGTGAGTATTCTCGGGCTTTAACAAGCAATTAAACAGTGATTGGCATCAGCCTCCAGTAACCACCGGCCAACTGGTTGGGAAATATTGATTTTTGACACATTTTTTTTTTTGTGTTGCCAAAAGGTGATCAGTCTCTTTTGTGAGCCTCCAGGAGATTTTTACATTTAAAACTGGGCCGCTGTTGTCTGACGTAGGAGGTGGTCTGCTTTAGAGAACCGCATTTGATGTTTATGCTGAGCCTCTGAATGTAATATGTTCACTAATCAGTGGTTTATCACCACTCATTGAGAATCAAAGCAAAGGTGTGGATCACTCAATACTAACATATAGATTTTATCTCAGGTCAAAGTGTGACAACCTTTTCACAAGAAAGTGTAAATACACCACAACGCATTGCTGCAGCAATGACTGTTGCACTAACCACATAAGCCATCATCTTCTCACTCCGGTTAGGCTCAAATGCACTCTGGGAAATTCACTTCCACTTGTTGATGTATACAAGGCAGGAGGAGAGTTGTAATCCAGTAAGAAACAAACTCACTCCTGGTTGAATATGTATATCTTTTTATTATAATAAAACCATCATTTATAGACATTTCAAGTGAGAAACAGTTGCACGGTGACCTTCTGCTGTCTCCATGTATATCTATCATTCCTCTACAGTACACAGGTCTCTTGGAAAAAAAAAAAAAAAAGGAATACAAGTCAGACAATGCAAAACAACTGAGAACAACCAGCAAATCAACATGATTATCAAGCAATGGTACATCATCTAAAATATCTTTTAACCCAATTTAGTTTGAATGTTCTTTTTGACCACAAAGGATCAAAAGGTAGTGTTGATAGGTAGAGCTGAGAGGGATAATTCATATCCAGGCCAGCTTTAAATGTAACAATTAACTGGTAACTAACAGGTCTAATTGTGAAGATACCACTTAACTACACAAACAAGACATACACATACAGACACACACTACAGTTTGCAAACAGCTACCTGAAAAGGTGGAGAAACAACATGAAAATCAACAACCCGTTTTAAACCACGAGACGATCAGAGGCACAACTCAAAGGCTTGCACGTATGGCTTGCAAAAAGCTTTAAATGCAGTCCTGTGGTGTTTCACCACAGTGGGGGAGGGGGTGCATTTAGAAGAATCATCAGACATAGTATTGAACGGTGCTGAGTCAAAAACACAGCAGGCGCCCTTTCAGCGGCCATGTGGCTGAGATGATGATGAATTACAAAATGAAAGGCGCCTTCCTGTTTTTAAAGCCCAGACTGAACGTTCTACTTCAGCTAATGTCCAGGGATTTAGGAAAGCACAGCCTCAGCTGAGGGTTAAAGAGATGGAGAGTTCACTAATATTACAGGAAAGACAGACGGGAACTCATCACACACAAATTCAGCAGTACAACACAGCACGTGAAGCAGCTTCAAAAGGAACGACGAGACATTTCCTCATACATCGGCCTTTCATTCCTCTGATGAGGCTTGTGCAAAATGGGCGTTCAAAGTCATCACTCTCACAAAAAAGATCAGATTATCAAGAAATGCAGTGTGTTGACTTTGCACAGTGTATCCAATCAACGTAGCATTGGCTCCGCCCACTACTGGTGAGGATGGAGTGACACAATAACCACAGTGTGAATGCAGTGTCAAGGCCTCAACACTCCGTGACAACCTCAACTTTAAGCAGCCACAATACTCCAACACATGCAGCAGTTAGCAGATATAGGCCAGATCTCTCCCCGCTATGCCACTGTGACACAAAACACAACACAATCTGTGCCATCTCATGATAAAAAACTAAAAGTAGAGATGTGCGGGCTGTGCGATGCTCAGTATCCAAGAATCAGCTTCCTTCTTCCAACTTTGTGTTGGGCTCTAACTGAATATTGCTTCTATTATCAAATAATCAGATCTGCTACCCTAATAAAAGCCCCACAAAACAAAAAAGCAGCAAATCTTTAAACCACATTAAGAAATCTCTGTTATAATGCACGTTGCTCCAGAGCGGAGGATTTCAAACTCTGAGGGGTACCACCACATGATGGGTAAGATGATTACAGTGATGCAGGCTAGTAATCTGACCAACAGTCACTAACTACAGCTCCAGGAGCGACTTTTACACACAGCTAATGCAAGTAATTAAAGGATGCAGGATTTTAAACTTAGTAATCTCTCTGAACAACCACTTACGACCCACCGCATGTTGCAGTGTAGCTATTTAAACTTTATGCCCAAACCATTCATCCTTAATTTGTCACATAAATTACCTGGAACCAAACCTGGGTTGTCCCGCTCTTTCACGAAAAGCCAAATTTGTACCTTGAGATGGTGCAGCGAGTCCAACAGGCACGTCACTAAGAATGTACAATGACAGCTTGGGGAAAGCCCAGCCGCTTGATTAAAAAAAGTGAAGGTTTTGGTTAAATTTCACAGATGGCAATTGAAAAAAATACTTTTAAGCCAAGGACGACGGAGCCACGATGCAAACAGCAACAACAAAACTCCTGCATAGCGAGCCTTGAAAGTAAAAACCATTAACAGCTGACTGCAGACTCCTCAGACTTCTGTACCACATCTTAATGCTTCGAAGTTAATTTCATTGGCCAGTGTGGTTAGTAGTTTTGGATTGCTCCCTGGAAATCCTGCTTTGACCACACGCGCTGTGCACAGACCTCAAACCTGTGCAGAGAGCAAAGATCAATTCAGCTTCAAACTGACCCAAATTTCTGTGGTTTGGATGGTTGGCTGAGTTACGCAGCATGAGACTGTCAAAATGGAAGTTGTACTACATTCTGCTATGATCTTGTACCGCACATCGAATACACAGGTGTCTGCCGCCAAAACCAACACAATCATCAGTTATTTAGATTTAAAGAGATCCTATCACAGATCTTTGTGGACATGTAGAAACAGCCTTCTAGCTCTACAGTTTGTTTTTTTAAATGAACTGGAATAGTACCTCACTAAGCCTGAGAACTCAGGGTCAAGACTCTGAAGCGCTCTGCTGCCAGGAATTACTCAAAAACATGCAATCACGGCAACTGCCAGTGGGGACAGTGTACCAGGATGGATGTAAAGTCAAATAACTACAGTGCAAAGTTCTGAACCGTTAAGAGTATTTGAACTTTAAGTGAAGTGGTTGTTTTTGTCCAAAAAGATGGTTTTTCATCTTTCATATTCACGCAACTTATGCAGCCAAATGCGTGCAACGCCGCTCGAGTTACAGCCTGCAATCTAGAATGTGTTTAAAAAGAGATTAAAAGTGCTCCAAATGTGCAGACAGAAGCTCAATGACAACCCTTCATTTGTCTGGACCAAAGCAATCCTTTTCTTAAATATACTAAATAAATGAACAAAAGACTTCACACTCACACCAAGACATCTGAAATCATAACAAAAACAAGCTAAAATGTACCACAAATATATTAAAGACAGGGGAAAAACACATCTAACACTTTACCTCATTATTTATTCCAGTCTCGCTGACACAGGCAGCTTCTGACCTCTTCTAATGAACTAAAACATTTCATTAAACGTAACGCGGTGCTATCAGACACACCACACGTTTTCTTATGTGCATTTGTGTCATGCCTTCATGGATTATAACCTACAAAACTCCCCCTGTTCAGAAGAGTTGTCTTCATGGAAAAAGCTAAGGTAACAATTCGGCCCTGATTAGAAGCTAATGAAAAGCAAACTGATCAAAAGGAAATAAAAACATGGAGGACACAAAGGAATGTGAGAAAAATTAAAGTGAATGGAAAAAAAGGTGCCGCTACGCAGAAGGAGACACACAGAGACAGCTAGGATCCACCTCACATATTTTAAATGTCGTTTACAGATTTGACTACAGAGATGGACATTGCTGTAGACACTTAAGTTTCATTTGCCAAATCAAATAGAAAGGATCTGAGAGCTGACAGCAGTGAAGGATTTGATGTAGTATCTGGTATCTCTGTGGTTTCCTTTTGTCTGTGGGGAACTGAGTCAGTCGGGTAGGTTCATATATGTGGGAGTGTGTGTTACATTCTTCAGCCTTTCCCAGCTACAAGTTTCCAGTTTGCTGCTGGGCCTCTGAGCAGAGGAGGGGTGCTGGAAGTTAAATAAGGCCTCATATTCCTTTTTCACACCCCTGCTCAGTCACTGAGACCCCCACCAGTGTTCTGGTTCCAGTCGGAGGAGTGGCACGCCTCTGGAGAAGAGCTTTATCACTGCAGCCTCAACTGAACCTGTCCCCAACCTGACAGAAGATCTCTCTCAGGTCCTTCAGCTCGGGCAAGAGTGTAGGCTCTTCCAAAGGCTGGAGGGGGTCTGATTGAGTACTTTAGCGTGAGCTGGTTTTGTTCTGATCTCAGCTCAACGCTTCGGCACCAGGCAACCTCGCTCCCGATCTCTTCTGCTCCGTCAGTGCCTGTAAGACCTGAGGGGAGGAAGCAGGAGTGACAAAAAAAGGTTTTCAAAACAAAGATGCAGTGATGAGCGTAACCAATGTTTTCAGGCACAGTATCTAGAAAAACTGTCCCACCTGTGCCCACTTCCTGTTGCGGCTGGTCATGTGAATAGCAGCAATGTGCTGGAAGAGCTGGTCGGCAGGGATGAGGTCAGGCAGGCGGGTGAGGAACTGAGCCATGTGGATGAAGTCCATGCTGGTCAGGACATCCTGGTAGAGGCGAAGCAATCCCAGAGCCGTGCGGAAAAGGAACTCTTCACCATCTCTGCAGAACACATCCCACACTCGACACGCCAGGTCCAACGGCAGCGACTTGCTATACAGAGTGAAGATCCTGAAGGAACAAACAGAAGGGAAGGAAAAGTTATTATCACCTAGCGCTTATTTAAAAAATAAAACTACATAAAGGAAAACAAAGTAACTAATAGCAACAGAAATTTAAAATGACCTACTTGTCTGAAATGAAACTACTTGTCTGCCTTCAAACGCATATATAACTTCTTAAGTGACATCCCGTTTTTATTCCATAAGGTTTAATTTGATGTCTAAACCTTAGCAGCTATAACAGATTCAACTCTTCTTTTATATAAAGTTTAGGAAAGCATTTATTTTTGACCATTCTTCCAGAAGTGCACTGGGACATCACCAAACTGTTCCCACAAAGTTGGGAGCATGAAATTATCCAAAATGTCTTGGTATCCTGAAACATCAAGAGTTCCTTTCACTGGAACAAAGGGGTCGGGCCCAACTTCTGTGAAACAACCCCACAACATAATCTCTCCTCCACCAAACTTTACACTTGACATATAGTGCAGTAACACAAGTACCGTTCTCCTGGGAACCACCAAACTTAGACTCATCGATTGGATTGCCGTTTGCACAATATGCACCTCAGCATCCACTGATCCCACTGTGATTTTACAAGGCCTACCACTTCTGTCAGTTGCTGTCGTTCCCAGTTGCTTTGTTATAATTCCACTAACAGCTGACTGTGGAATATGTAGTAGTGAGGAAATGTCTGGACTGGTTGCACAGGTGCATCCTATCACAGTGCCAGGCTTGAATTCACTGAGCTCCTGAGAGCGACCCATCCTTTCACAAATATTTGCAGAAGTACTCTGCATGCAAATAAAATGCTAGCAAAAAAAAAAAAAAAGAAAAAAAAAAGGCTCCTTTCTACTTTGTTACAAGCTTCAAGAGATTTAGAAGCGAGCTGACTACCATCCGCTCTCTTAATAAAACAAAACAGTTATTTTAGGTGTAATTACAAACAAACAAAAAAACAACAACACAATAATTCGCAATATTAAAGTCAGAAGTCTGTGAATAAAAATAAATGATAGATATTATTGTCCTAGTTATGTGGCATATATGTGGTTAAAGTGAGGATACAGACACAAATTTCTACCTCAAATGGGCAGTGACCACTCATACAACCCCTTTCCTGTTTTCTCAGAAACACACCTGACACTGAAAGTATGACAAACTGAATGTGAGGCAAGTGTCATGTTTCGAGACGAAGGCATGTAGCGTGTTTTCAGCAAGACGGGGTACAAAGTGCACTGTGCATGTGGGTGGAGAACGAATCGGTAGAGCTTTGCTGCATCAGTGAAATGACACACTGCCAAGTAATTCATGTTCATCAATAGATGCAAGTTCACTGTTAAAAGAAAATAGGAGATATAAAATAAAATGAGGCAACAGCACAATACAGGGAAGCACTCACCAGTCAATTAAATAAATATCAGGTGTCAAGTTGTTTTTCTTGAAATGTGCAAATAGCTTTGGTAGATTTTCTTCAAAGAACACTTCAAATGCTGCAAAGTAAGTCAACATCTGTGGAGAGGAGAGAAGGTGGTCTTAGAGAGAAATAAACCCAAACCACACTTACAGTTTGCTCAGTGAGTCAGAAACAAATGACAGACTTTGGTTTAAATGGAGACAAATGTGTAAACACAGTAGAGAGGTTGATTACCAATTTTATAAATGTGGTTAGAAATAACAGCACTACCACTGCTATATTCAGTAAAACAGGTAATGGAATTTACTGACGTCTTAGGTATTACTGATAAGTTTTTTAAAATCAAACAGATTTTTTTTTTTAAAAAAAACCAAATACGTTAAGTTCTCAACTTTATAGCTGAACAAAGAGCTTGGCAGAAAAAGGTGATTTGCAGTCAACACATATGTATACATATATGTTTATTTAAAAAAGCTCAGAGTCATGTATATTTATAGGTACTGCATGTGAAATAAGTGGGCGCGCACGTGTTTGCTATGCTCTTTGTTTACTTACAAGGCTGTGGTCGACTCTGAAAAAGGCCATCTGACAGGGCTTGTTGAGCAGGTTGGCAAAAGCTATGAAGGCATCGGCTGTGTCCAGGTTCAGGATGAGCACAGCAGCGATGAAGGACATTCCCTGCACCTTAAACACACAGACGCACAAAGTCAGTACAAGCAAATACTTCCAGCAACCCTAAAACAGGTGACAGTGTGAGCTTGTATGTGTCCAAATGTTTTAATATTTAGACAGAAACACAGGCAGGAAGTCATTAACGGCTAAAATTGCATTGAACTATCGATGCAGGCGCTTTGACAGTGATGTACAAGTACTACTAGTGTGTGGACAATAAATCTGGGGGGAGAGATGAAATGCTGATGGAGAAATGGAAAGAATTAAACCTGCGTACAGCTTACACAGACTCGGAGAGTGTGTGTATGTGTAGCTGCTCATGGGTTGGGGTCAATGCAGGAAGTCACAGTCATTTCTACCTGTCTATAGACAAAAGCATGGGGCTGTGGGTAGGAGCAGCAAGGCAAACCACAGCATCTACAAGCACTGCTCATTAGTGCAAATGCAGCAATTTTGCTGTAAGAGCACACAGTGATGATACCGAGAGAAACAATAAAACAGAGAGCACAATTGTCTGGTCCAACTGACAACATAAACAATATGTAGTGGGTGACTTTTAAAAAAATACTGATTTGCTGCCAGCGATCATTATTCTTTATCCCAAATATTCACTGGGTTCACACTTCGTAAATGTCCAGATTGTTCGCTATTGTTCCTGTGCACGTGTTGTAAATTCAGTGCTTGGAGGTTTGGATAATTTAATGATAAAGTAATCAATCTGAAAACATCCCCCCTGTAGATTT
Organism: Oreochromis niloticus; assembly: GCF_001858045.2. Lineage (NCBI taxonomy): Eukaryota > Metazoa > Chordata > Actinopteri > Cichliformes > Cichlidae > Oreochromis > Oreochromis niloticus. The sequence continues at coordinate 4,706,454 of NC_031967.2, forward strand.
TTTTTTTTTTGTTGTTGTTGTTTTTTTAAATAAACAGGCCAACACTGCAAATCAATAAAAACATAAAATTTTTAAATAACAGTTTAAAAAAAAATAAAACTTTAGCCAAAAATTCAGTTTAACTTCTAGGAATCAAGTAAACCATGAAAGTATCACAAGGGAAGGTCAGGACATTGTGAGAAATGAGAGTCGGAAATCCAGGACGTCACTGAGGCTCAATGCAAAGTCTCCTTGAAAGGAAAAAAAGAGCGAATGGAAGGAAAATAACTTTAAAATGGAACCTACATGCTGCAGAAACCCCCTGACCAATCTCCTGGGCACAGTATTTTAGGGTTAGTGAACGTCACACAGAGCTGATCTTTTGACTGAATGTTCGTGATGAGGCACAAAAAAACAAAAAACAAAACCAACAAGAAAAAACAAGAAAAAACCCCCACCACAAACAAACATGAATCTGTTGCTCAGAGAATTCTAGAAATTACTCTGAGCACATCACCTGTTAAACACACTAATGCCAATCATAAATGTAATATTTAATACTATCGGGAAAAAAAAAAAAAAAAAAAAAAATGATGTTCCTTCTAAATTTCCACTAGTAAAATGCGTTTTAATAGTGGAAATTTCCTAGTAACTTTTTATGATATGCTTGCTTAGAAAATGTTGTAAATTTTCACGTGTGCTCTTGTTCACAAGTAATTCAACAGAGGTTTATCACAGGTTCTCTTTTTTTTACAGTTGGCTAGCCCCACATTCTGTAAATAGCATCCTACATTTTTACTCATCATAGTTTGCTAAAAGGAACATAAGTGAGTCTGGCAGAAACATGAAACTTAAAAAGAAATACATACATATGGATGTATCCCAACTGAAACCCACAGATGATTGCAAACAGAAAACCAGATCAAATGAGACTTTTAACTACATTTGTCCTTCATATGATTGATATCAAGCACGCAGAGTTATCATTTTAGATTAGCTCTCAGCATCAGTACCAAATGTATCTACTGGAAATCTGAAGCACCTTTATTTAACACTAAAAACAAACCAATGGCATAATTTAATAAATCTGAAAATGTATCATTTTCCTCAGACAGAGCTTTAGTTGGGTGGAAAAGCTCACACAGATTGCTAACTGGACCATCCTCTATATGAATCTGATGATTTCATTAAAAAAAAAAAAAAAGCCCGTGTATGTTAATACGTGTCATGTTTTATAATGTTAGACCACATCTATTAATACATTCTATTGAGGGGAGCGACTACTCATGTGGTACTACCACCACAGCAAAGCTTATGTAACTGTAATTCATGTGCAATATATTCCTTACTTACAATCAATTAGCAGTTTTTGGGAGGTTTTTGAGAAAAAATATGATGGAGCTAAATAAGGTGATGCACAACTGTTTAATAATTGATATGAAAAAGACAAAATGCATGAAATGAAGCCAATGAGTATGAAGTACTTTAATATCGGGACACCTAGTGAAATATCAGCCCTTTAAATAAATACCAAGTGCCAAGGGTAACAAGATAAAGATGGCACAGCAGGTAAAGCATTTATTTACTTAATGAGAAGGAGTCGGGCCTAAATATTCTATTATTTCTTGCAGGATTTTGTTTTTCAGACTGATGAAATATTTGAGAACTGTACCTCACAGACAGTCATACCATCTTGTCTGTCTTCTTATTCATTTGGTGACTTTGAGGTAGATTACCGTGCTTTCCCCTTTTTGCTGCACTCACATTGAGCCCAGGTATCGAACTGTATCACACACCGGCATAGAAAATGTTGCATACTTCATATTCAGTACCCACTCAGCTCCTTGCATATGGCAACAACCTCCCACTTGGTGCAAATCAAATCGTATTATATTAAGCTAATATTAGGCTACTGTAGGTGTTGCGTGGGAGATCAAAGTCTGTTTAACCTTCATAATACACAATGAGCCGCAAGGTGCAATATCTCAAAGTTCACTTAAAATTTCCAAGAACAGTCACTTTGGTTTCAAGAAGACAAAGTCATGGAGCAACTTCAAGGGAACAAGACTCATATTTGTGGTGTATAAATGATGTGTTTTATCTGCTACCTGAACAAATGTATCAAACAGAAATTGTTTTATTTGTTCATTTGTTAAATCAGAGCATATAAATGAATAAGCTCTTTATGGTCTTTAATCTAAAAATCGAGCTGCATTTCAGCGCCAGTAGATGTAAGAATCTCATGACTAAATAATATTTTCTATACTTGAGCTATTCATGTGGCACTTTGTGTTTTTGTCCTAAACATGAAGATGTGACATGCACCAGTCACAGGTGTGAGTATCACAACAGGATGTAATATTGGTTAAGCAGGTGTGACTTACATAGCCAACATCAGGCCTGTAACAAGTGTATGCTCCCAGAATGCTGTGCAGCACATCGTGATAGGGTCCACCCTGATGATGTACAAAGAAAAACAAGACAATGAAACAATGAGTCCAAAAACACACAATGTACACACACCTTTTTACTAAAGTGTTATATTTACAAGCTTTCAAAACCTGTTTCCATCATACAAAATTTTATTTTAAAAAAAATAAGCAAGACGTTCCTTTTGTGTCTTCCTCAGTGTAGTCATGTTTTGCTTTGGTGCATCCCATTACACACATCCTGCTGATACTTTATTCTAATTCTCTCTCACTGACCTTCTGGAAGATGCACAGTTGTGGGAAAGTTCTTGAGATGTCCAGCTTGATGAGCTCCAGACTCGACTCTCTGTCTGAGGAACCAACATCTGGAAGACATTTCAGCACATTAAAAAACAAACTGGAAAAATGAGTATGATGTTATTATAAAATTAAAGCAGTTTCTTTTGAAACTCCACCTTCACTTTCAGTCTCTGTGAAGAGTGCCGCTGTGCTCTTCCACTTCTCCTTGGCCCGGGACAGGCAGATGTTATACAACTCTGCACAGACACACAAACAGCAGCACAGTCCAGTTAATGTGAAAGATAGGAGGGACGCACAGGTTCGAAGACAGTGAAATGTGAACATGATAAATGGACATGAAAGCACAGCTTTATGGTGCTCTGCATCAGCAAACCGTGAAGGTGACTGAAGGAAACATGTCCGCCAATTACAGAAGACTGTGACTGCACTGCTGTGCAGCCTGTTACAGTCTTTCCTTTGAACTGCTGCTGCCCTCTGGTGCTCAGATGCTGGATTTAATATTAAGCATTCAGAGAGGAGATGTGGAGATTTACACTAGTGCTCGAGTCAAATCTGAACTACAACAAGCTGCTTGTAGGATGAAGAGGTTAAAAAAATATGTGAAATGAAAACCATTCTTCAAATGATTTATTTGAAGAATTTCAGGTAGCTAATGATCAGTTAGCCTATGGTATGCAGCTCGTTAAAGACAGATTGAAGCTAATTGATTAGCTTAATTGATGCTAGGAGTTTAAGCAGCCTGTCAGGTGATTGGTCTAATAGAGACATTGATGGTTTGGAGGAACCGATTAGTGAAGTTAACTCAGAATTTTAAAACAGCTGATATTTATTTAAAGCTGCTGTACATAATGGCACGTTATGACAATGATCATTAAAGACAGATGAATACTCTGCTATAATACTCACCTGCAAGCTAGTCAAAGGCATATTAGTAGCAGCATTAGCAACAATAATAAAAATGCTTCTGTGAAAGTGAGGGAGTGCTGTCACTGAGCTGCTCATGAAATGACGCACCACTTTAAAGGGACTGAAAACTGTACGAGTGTGTGTGACTGCAATGTGTGTAGGATAGTGTGGCTCCAGTTAAAACGATGAATAGCACAAAGTGGAGCAGGCCAGCTCAGCAGTCACAGAGAGTGCTTATCTGCAAGCAGCCCTGAGGGTGGTGAGGAGCATGCACGCACACGCATGCACACAAACACACAGTCTAAGGAATGGCAATTTCAGTTTGTACTCCATTCTCAAGAGGAAGACGAGTGTAGTGTGTGTGTGACGTCCGTGCAGGATGAGCGAACTCATTGAAATGCTGCCCATTCCCTCATGTACTGGGGGAATTATTGGACCGTGCTCCTTAATGGACACTCTTCCTTCCTCTTTCATCCATCTCACTGCCACATATTCAACTACAAACACTGAGACAAATTGGTACACCCATCTGCGCGCGTGTGTGCGCTTTTATTACTTATTTTGTGGGGATGTGTGTTTTTGCAATCACCCAATGAGAAGAACACCAACTTTTGAGGTTCAAAATGCTGGCATTAAAGAAACTGTTACATTTTAAGTTGCAGACATAATTCAGGGCTAGGTTAAGTTAACCCAGCTGGTAGTTTTTAGGTTAAGGTTTGGCCTGCTAACAGATCTTCAGGATCTTTTAACTTGAGAAAACACACACACTCATTCCCATGTACCATGTGTTATGTTGAGCTCGTTGCCCACAGCCAGGCTCCACACTTTCCCTCTGACACTGGGGGGGATGCCCTGCCACCAGAGGTCCCTCACTCGTCGAGATGTACACCTGTAGCAGTGGGGGATTAGAGGGAAAAAAAATGTTAAGCACATCAGAGTCTATGATAAAAATGTTTTATAGAACGGGCCATAGGTTAACAATAACGTCATTGGAAAACCACTGATTCGACAGAAAGCAAGAAAAACACTTTCCTTCAGTCTAACACCATCTATACTGTCTTCTGTTTGTATTGTTATAGTAATAAAGATACATTAGACTAAAGGAATGATCTGGCAGCAGTACTGTAGTGATGTTTGGTAGTGTGAAGTCAATTAGTCACATATTAATCCAAGGAGTACACCTGCAGGAGGAGCCTGGTACTGTTATGAAGATTACCTGAGATGACCACACTGGTATGAACGTGTTTTGCCAGCTTAACTGCCACAACAAGTTATGTCTTGTTATATTCTTATGTCTGCATACTGCATTTCCTCCCTGCAGTGCTGGCCAACAGCAGCAGTGTAATATCCTCCTAATATGGTGCTGACATTAAAACCCAAGAAGGATCAAATATTGAAGATTCAGTAAACGTTTAAGCAGGCAGAAAAGTAAAACTGTCTATGTGGTAATAAAGAAATAGAGAGTTAAATTTGTTGTTCATTATTTTCTCTGACTTGTATTTCTTTGTTTTTTTTTTTTATTAAAAATTAAAGTCCAAAGACAACAACACTATTGCCTGTCCTTCCAACATGTACACTCCTATAGTCAGGGTACATAGGCTTTTTTCAGGGTCAAATTCAAGCATTTTCAACCACCTGTACAAACCCTGAATACTGTACATGTTGACCAAGAAATACTGCACATTGAGCATGTTGCACATTTTATGGCCAGGGCCAAGTCATGCATTAAACTGAGAATAAAACAGCAGTAATGCTCCATGTAATCCCCCGGTGTAACATGCAGTGAGGACCAACGTCAAGCTTAGACTTCATAGCCAGCTAAAAACAAATCCTAAACACTGATATGGCACTTTTGTTGTACAAGTGTCTCTAGTAGTTGGGATGGAGGCTAACTGCACAACTGAATATACCAAAGTAAAGCAATGAGCTTTATTTCTATGTGAGGGTATTTCACTGTGTTTAGTATCTGATATGATCGGCTTAATCAGCAAAAAAAAAAAAAAAAAAAAAAATCCCAAAGTTACCAGTATCATACTGTTATTGTTAAATATGTTATTATATTCAAATATATTCAAACCAGTCTTTTTTGTACTCACACTGTACTCCAATTAGGCAGGATCTCTTGGTTCCAGGTCTGAGCTGCTGTGCCAATGCTCTCTTCAAGCTTGCATCGATCCTCCAGCTGCTTCTTCCTCCTCTGAGCTTCTTTTAACTCTGCAGAAGTCATTAAACATAAAATTACATGGGAAAGAGAGGAGCGGACAACAGACTGGACAGAAATAGAGTCTGAACTATTGTGTAGTGTGCCAGGCTGTAGCATGAGTGGAGAAAAAAAAAGCAACATTGATGCTGAATCAGCAGCCTCAGTTCACTCCACTGAACTCACCCCTCTTCTTAACCTGGGCCACCATCTCTTCATACTGCTGCCTGTGTTTCTGTGCCTCCTCAGCTGGCTTGGCAGGCAGGTTACTGCACATGGAAACACACACACACACACATAAAGGGTTAGCAACTATGTGCTCTTCCATTACTCATGCTGAGCAATCTTGGAGTGTATAAAAAGAACAACAGGACCGGAAGCTGCATGTGTTTATGGAGTGAACACAGCTGCTTATATTCCAGTAAATTCAACTTACTGCCTCTTTAACATGCTACAAACATTAGATGACCCTTTTTTTTTTTTTTTTTTTAAAAAAAAAAAAAAAAAAATCTTTTCCAGTCTTTCTAAATCACTTGGCTGATGTCTTGCTAGTTGCTGGTTAAAATCAATAAGCATTTAAATTTTCTCAACACCTTGTGCTGAAACTTAAACTTTGTTGCCAGGGGCTGACATATAAAGTCAAAGGTGGTTAAACCTTTGACTTTATATGTCAGCCCCTGGCAACAAAGTTTATTCTTGGAATAATGACTCGGAATAGGCTCAGGGAAAGAACATAAAGGAGGAACATAAACATCTACATTCCAAGACAACAGTCAAACTGATAAAGCAAACACTCCACAGCACTACAACGGACAACGGACCTTGAGAAAAGAAAAAGAAAAACAATGAACTAAAGGAACATTTACAATCATTACAGTGCAGATTGTTTTCCTTTCCACTATCTTGCTTTGAGTCTTCTGCATGGCAAAAAAACGTATCAAAACTTTGTGTATATGGTTAACAATGTGTAATACAACTTTCATTATTTGGACGGCTTTCATGAAGTTCAAGCAGATGTTTAAGAGCATGCAAGTAGGTGCCTGCATCGATCTTGCCTCCCCAGGCAATCACTGACCCACCACCAAACTGGTCCAGCTGAACGATGCTTCAGGGAGCATCATGTTCTCCACAGCTTCTGTGGATCCTTTCATGTTTGCACTGATCAGCACATGGTGCCAGTGGTGGCGCTGCCACAAAAAGGCCTTTCTCATCAGTCTGTTTCTGTTTGTTTGGGTCACACCAGTGGTCTGCTGGAGGTCATGTTGTACTACTATTTTTAGGCACACCAGTAATGCACAAAGGAGCAGCTGAGAGACACACAAACTTTGTACCAATGACACGTATTAATGTGCCACCTCAGAGGAGTTGGAATATCTGTAAAAACCTTTCCAGGGTTCGTTTCTCGCCTCAGGATAACAGTAAGGACATTGACCCTAGTCAAATGTAAAACTAGTATTCTTGCCCCCGAAGTGCACCTGTTCATTACACGAACAACACAATTCAATTCACTGTTACTCATATAGCACGAAATCACAACAACAGTCGCGTCAATGTGCTTTATATTGTATGATAAAGAGCATACAATCATACAGAAAAGCCCCCCAACTTGGTGATAGTGGGAAAGAAAAACTCCCTTTTAACAGGAAGAAACCTCCAGAACCAGGCTCAGGGAGAGACGACCAGCACAGCTGAAACTGATTAAGAAGCTCTGCTCCTTAAGTGACATGATCCTATACTCCGATTGAAAAGTGTTCCTTTAATTTTTTTCAACAGTGTATAAAATGCTATATACATATGTGCCAAAGTCATCAGAATATATTTGTTATACTCTCTTATCAACTGTGACATTAAACATAAATACATACTGCATTAAATTTAAATGTATTCAATTATTAAATTGCAATGTGAAAAACAACATTAGTAACAATGCTAATTGTAAATAATCTTTGTTAACAGCAAAATAAATGTTAAAATTTATATGCTGTGGTTAGTCATATTTGTTATAAAATACATCATGTGAACTTTTCTAGCAGGTTTAGAGCTTGTGTGCAGACACATGAGAGGCTGCATGCCACAAAGGGAGCAGCAACTGAATGCAGTTCTGCCATTCATGGTGTCAAAATAAACTTCCTGGTGTTCACAGAGGAAATGTGTCCAAATATGTTTTCATACAGTTAGCTCATGGCTAAGCACCCGTATTCAAAGATGTCGCCCAGCATATGTTTGTATGCCTGAATGCAAAAACATTATAGCATGCTAAAAATAAAAAAAATTACAAAAGGGAGGGTAATGAAACAAAGCTCAGCGAGGGCCATTAAACTTTCAGCAGCACGTCTCTTTTACCATCTGTGATACAAGCGGGGACACAGTAAGAGCTGAAACAATGCTGAACAGAGCCTAACGACCTGGCAAGGGAAGGAGAACTGATAAGAAATGAGAGGAAGAAGGAGATTGGCTTTTATGTCTGATAAGCAAACTCAGCTGACAGTGAGATGGAAAGAAAAATGTGACTGCGCCGTTTGTGTTTACATACGCAGGTCTGTCTTCTAGTATCAGTGCAGTGGTGGAGAGAGGCTCAAAATCCAGGTTTTTCCTCACACTCTGCCTGGGAGATGTTGGGTTGCCAGATCCAGCTCTGCCACTCTTTGTTTCATATTCCTGACAAGAACAAAAAACAGAAAATTTAGACATAGAAACATGAAAGTAACAGTGTAACTGTGTCACAGGGAAACCAACTTGCTTTTGAGGTCAGTTTCATTTGGTCTATATTTAGTTTCACACTGGTGCACATTAAGATCTGCAGCATCTAAACTGAAGTGAAGAACAGAACAAGGTAGAGCACTAACAAAGGTCACAGGAGGCCTCAGTCCATGCTGTAGCTTGATGCAGACTGATTACTAATGGAGGGAAAAAGTTGATAAAAGAAGAAATGACTTCTATTCTGTATTTGTATGAAGTAACAAAAACAGTGCGAAATATCTTGAAAACTTGACATGGCCTCTGAACATTTGCCAGCTCCTGTCTAATGAGTGTGTTGCTTCTGCTTCACTACTGGGAATGTGATACAGGACTTTTAGGAAGAGAGCACCATGTGACAGGCAGTCATTACAGCTAAGACCACACTACACACAAGACCAACCGTCAGCTGACTCACAGGGTGGGTGGGTGTGTGTGTGTGTGTGTGTGTGTGTGTGTGTGTGTGTGTGTGTGTGTGTGTGTGTTCGGAGAAGGCCTTTAATAGATCTTACGGTGTGCTGCTAATCAATTAGGAAGCGTCTATAAATGGGCTGAGCGCAATATGAGTGCACAAACACCCCAAGTGTGACCAAAACGGCCTCCAGTGTGCAGTGTTGGTTAATAATGCAGGCTGAGGTCTGCAAGCAATCAACTCAACACTATACCGCCAATGGGACACACACACAAATGCCCAGTTGGAAAATCTATTCCCTCAATAGGACTGTGTGCGCACACGTGCATTCATGACTTTTGTGATGCAGCCCATGTCATTAATTTCTTTGTGTTTGTGTCTGTTGCACCTGCTCTCAATTGGTATTGGGGGTGGGGTGAGTAAATAAAGGTAATTACATTGCACTGAATTTTTGCTTGAGGTGGGGGGTGGGGGACCAGTATACTTGTCGTACTCTGCACCACACGCCCAAAATGTCACATCCCCTGATGCAAACAGGCTTTGGTGTCAGGCAGTTGCACACCTTTCTGTTTTTTGGAAGGTCCCCCCCCTCCCCTCACACAGGTGATGCAGCAGCCAGCGCCATCACAGCTAGATAGAAGACATGGCATGTAGGATCGCACCAGTTTTAAGCTACAATTTTAATGATATGGGAGATGCCGCAACAGACTGTAAAGCTGAGGCTTTCTGAAGAAAACTTTGAAAACAACATAAACTACAACTACTCCTACACCATCACTGAGTCAGTGGCTTTGTCTGAATGGTGACACCTGTTGTTTAGGAGGATAATGCAGCAGCTACCAGCACCCCTAGTCCTAGTATAAATTGTGACAGAGCTGTGGTAATGCAACTGCTTACCACTGGCAGGACAAATAAGGCAACGATAACAGAACCATTGCAGTGCACAAAAAAGAAAAGTGAACAGTGTACTAAAAATTCACTATTTAATATTCAATGTGACCTAATGTTTAAAAACCTTTAAGAGAAAAGGGTTAAATTAGTGTGTATTTCCTGTGTTAAATGTTTCTCAGTTTTGAGGCACATGATTGAAGTAACTACTTGTGACAGTGTAGGGTACCTGTGACTGACATGACTTTAAAAAACTGCAAGACACTGTTTAAATCCTCAAATATACTATTTCTAGAAAAAAGCTAGCTTAACATAAAGGTCAAGTGTAAACTGGTCAGTTAGCAAGTGGGAAAAAAATAGATCAGATATGCTTGTCTTTTAAGATTCAGGTGAGTGAATGATCCGATATTGGATCAGGACAACTGCTGGATGGAGAGCCGACAAAAGTAGTAAAGTATACAAAAAAGCAGCCACGGGAATTTTGTGTTTTTCTCACTCACAAAGAAATAAGAACTGTTAAGGAAGAAAACTGGTAACAAACACATGAGGAAGGCTACTTATGTGCAAATAAAATAGAAGAGAAATAATAAACCAATAAAACACAACACTAGTTTTAGGTGTCAGGTGAAGGTGACTGAAACAGAAACATGCACATGATAGAGGAAGATAAGAAGATGAGCTAAGCTTGTGGTGTGGACGAGGAAAATTCTGCTACTATAAGTGACTGAGGAAAGTCAGAGAGGAGAGTACTACACAGAAGGTTATCCAGCAGTGCCATTTGTGTGTACTTCCCTCTGCTTTGCCTGTCGTTGGTGTCCATATCCTCTTTCATCTGCTTTGCATCTGTCTGTCTTTCACTTATTCGGTGCTCGACTGTTCTTTAACTGCACCATACTGAAGATCACTGATCTCCCTGACTGGCTAAGTCAGCTTCAATCTCAGCTATAATCTTCTGGCTCATTGTTTTGGTTTCTTGACTCACAGATTTCTATTCCGTCATATTAGTCCGCCCACCTTTGATTCCAGCTGCTATTTAAAGTATTTAGCCGTCAGTCAGATATTTCTCCTAGCAGTCTTCCCAGACATGCTTCCAATGAAAGAGGTTGTTCAATGAACTTAGAATAGTAAAATTTCTCTTGTGAATTGTTAACCAGGTTTTTCTGGTCAACCATAGTGGTTTAATTGCTTAATAAAGAAATAGCAGTCATGTGCTGCTGCATGGCTTATTAAACACTGTGTACTCAAGCAGCTGCAGGTCAAAGAAAAAGGTTAGTCAGAGATCTGCTGCCTGGAAATCAATGGATACTGCAGAGAGGGGGAGGAAGAGCAGATTTTGAAGAGGAGTGGGCATCTGTTCAACCTGGCATCTGTTCAGCAGCAGTGCAGGTACACGCACCAACGTGAAACTAAAGAAGAGAGGATGTGTGAGTGGCAGTGCTGAGGTGCTTATGAGAAGGTGTAATAGTTGGTGCAGTATTAAAGTGTCTGAGATAGAAAAAATATCTAAACGTAGTGAGGTTATAAAAAAAGATGAGACAAGGCTCCAATCCTGGATTCTCTTCATAGGCTTCCTGTTAAATCCAAGGGAGTTTTTATGTCCTGCTGTCACCAAGCGCTTTCTCATAGGAATGATGTGAATGTTGGGATTTTCTCCCTATTATTGTAAACTTATTGCAAAATTATTCTTTACCTTACAATAAAAAAGTACCTTGGGGTGACTGTTGTGTGTTGGCACTATATAAATAAAATTTATCTGAACTTAAAGCTGAAGTGAATTGAAGTGATCATCTGGGAGGCGAGGCCAAAAAGCTATTGTGCCATTGTGAGAATGAAACAAAATCCAGCAAAACGGTAACCCAACTATTCCAAGTCTTGATGCATGCTCAATCATCCAGATAAGGAAATCCTAGAAAGTTTATTCTGTTCATCTGGGAGAAATATTTTACTCATCCAAGCAATGTTCAGATAATTGCAATCAACTTTTCCTCCTGTGGTTCTGTCCACTATTATAAATGCAACACACTTGTTTTCTTGTTTTGTAACACAAAAAAACTTCTGCTTTTCAAAAACAAAAAAACAAACTACACACTGATGTTTGTTGCACTTGTTTTGGATAATGAAAGCTTGATCCAAACAGCTTGATTTCAAACTGCTGATATGCAAAGGTGATCAAAGATCTCTTGCCCAGTTTCCCTTTGCTTACCACTGATCAAATAACAGAGCTTTATCAGACTGTGCCACGCCTCCTGATGCATCACTGTTTCATGTGGAAAGATATAGTAAAATCTAATTCATGTGTCATCCAGGTGCAGGAACAAAGCTGTAAATAACACTTGTAAGACGTGCTATATTTCTTAGAGACTCAGCATTGGGAATAAAGGCAATCTGTCACCTGTTATACCCGTTAGCTGCAATAGCAATTGGATCCCATGATAACCTACAGCCAAGGCAACCTGCTTTGTCACTCTGGCTTTCAGTAAAGTTCTCCAATTTCCTGGTAGTGATGTAAGAGCTGTCTGGGTGCCTGGTTGGCACAGTCTTTCCGATTTAAAGCTATAGACGTGAGGAAGCTGCTCTGTGAAGATGACATCATGATGTTTTCTTTAATGAATCGCCTTTGAACACATAGATAGCAAAAGGATAGCAAACCCGCATACGCGTGTGTGTGTGTGTGTGTGTGTGTGTGTGTGTGTGTGTGTGTGTGTGTGTGTGTCAGTCAATTTACAGGTTATCTAATCAGAAGGGTAGTAAATTATGTTGAAGGTCTCTTCCTAGTGAAATTCCTCCCCAATGTTGCCTTTTCACAGCGAATTTAACAGCTATTGGGGTTGACTCTCCAATAGTGTATGTCTGTGAAGGTTCTCAGTCATCCAGGTCATCGTAGTGTAAGGAGCTTATAAAGAAAGATGTCTGGACTTCTTTAAGTTTCCTTGAAGACGTTTCACCCCTCATCCGAGAAGCTTCTTCAGTTCTAAGAGTAACTGGCGGAGAGTCCCATATTTTAAGCCCTATGGGAGTGCCCCCCCTAGAGGGTCATGGACCCCCCCCACCTAATCACACAAGCCAAGGTGTGAAAAAGGGTGTAGGTGATAATCATCCAATGTTTCACGTGGACCGATTGTGAAACCTAGCCCAACCCTATCATGTGATTTCAAATGGTCAAATGGCCCAGGATCTGAGTGGGTATTAAGGCCTCTGGGAAAGGATCTGGATTATAGATGGCAGACAGTTGGTGTCCTAAGCCACCACCTCTGTTCAAAGATGGTCGTTCACAGTGGACATAGATGGCTTCTTTCACTCCTCTTTTAAACCATCTGTCTTCTTCTCCAAAATGTGAACATTGGCATCCTCGAAAGAGTGACCTTTGTCCTTTAGATGCAGATGAACAGTCGAGTCTTGTCCCGTGGAGGTGGCTCTTCTATGTTGTGCCATGCGTTTATGAAGTGGCTGTTTGGTCTGTTTAGTCTTGGGGACAAATCTGGGACTCACCACCAATTACTCTTAGAACTGGAGAAGCTTCTCAGATGAAAGTTGAAACGTCTTCAAGGAAACTTAAAGAAGTCCAGAAGCTTTTCTTTCCAAGCTCCTCAGACTGTACGTTCTGTACTTAACACTTAAAGGTACTTTTTGACAAGGTTTGCTATGGATTATTACGGTGGTCAGCTGGTGTGACCAATGTCTGGTATATGAGAACACCATGATGTTAATAGTAGACACACAAGAAACATAAAATTCTGCCCGTTAAGTTAGGTCAAGTTTGTTTTTGTTACGCACTCAAACTGAAACAAACATCTTGGCTCCTTTTTCTTAATCTTTTTCGTCTTCTGTCAGTAGAGATGTGTCAATAAGATGATTCTGCCTGAGTACCAGATTGGGTTTTTATTAACAAACAGATTAAAAGGCTTGTGGTGGGGGGAAAAAAAAAAAAAAAAAATCAAGGTTATGTCAGGAACAATCAAGAACCTCAACGTCACTTTGTTTTTAATGCCAACCAATTCCATCATGTCATTATCCCATTTGCTCATTTATATCATCTATTACACCTGACCTTACTCATGTTGGGGTAAATAAATGTTTCTGAATTGCTTTCAAACAAGGATTCCAACTGCATGTAGTATCTTTGGCACAGGACAGCTGACACATTAATAGTTCTCACAGGGGAGCTGAGGAGGAGTTTGTAATGATCTGGCAGAAAGTGAACAATATCTAGACAAAAACATAGAACTGAATACTGGCATCAAACACTCCAATGAGACGTTTCAGATGAGCTGTTTCTTTTTAACTGCATCAGTGGTGACAGCAGGAGGAAATCCCTTGGATGTCCCTACAATTCAAAAAAAGAAAAAAGAAAAAAAAAAAAAAGACAATGCTACTTCCACACTGCTACACATACTTTGGTAATACTTGGCAAAGGGCTACAGGTCAGGTTCCATGCAGTGGAGATGCTATATCCCCTAGATGGCCAAACCACCATCAACACATCCAAAAACCAGACATTATCTTTTTAGAGACATTCCAGCAATCATCACCCTGCTCCCCAACACAAAGCTATGGCTATTATGGAATAGCCTGAAAGAGGCTATTATGGGATACCCGAGACGTCCTTTTCCTGTGCTGCTTCTCTTCCAACCTCTGACTACCAGTGTCCTCTGATTCTGCCAGACAAGGCGAGAGACAGTGGGTCATCACGCTCACAGTGCAGCTGCTCACTCACCATGAACGCTGCGGTTCTGTACAGACAGCCAGTCCTCCGGTGGGGGTTCGTCTTCAAAACCCTAGCCTAGCATCATTGCTGCTCCACAGGGCTCACTCCTGGCAACAGGAAACCCAGGAGGTGAAAAAGAAGGGCTGCTGACAGAGCGACACACCCCACATTACAAAAGGATGCAGCACCATGATACCCTGTCCCCCCCCCCTCTCTCTCAGTGTCCCTCACTTGGAGCAGTGACGCTACACTGATCCACTCTGCATCAAGTCTGTCAGTGCCGCTGCTGAGTGTGTGTGTGTCAGCAAATCAGCACCACCGTGTCGCTGCGCTCAAAGGAGCTCTGCACTCTGCTGTGCTCTGGCAGGCACTCTAATCAAACCCCGAGTAATAGATTAGTTCACAGCCACTCTGCCCTCCACTCTCTTAATCCAGTCAGGACAGAATGAGCAGCTGCGACTTAAGAACTGATAGATCTTTTAAAGACAGCATAACAACACATGAAGAGATCTAAAATTAAATGTAGGCTTTGATTCCATTTCTACACATTCAGTTGCCTTTCAAAGATGCAAGTGTCCAGAAAGCTTGTGTTTCAGCCTTAGCAACAATAAGTTCAACTAATGAAGGCTTCAGGTGCTGTGGCAACATTGTATCTGTACTGTGGACAGATGGAGGGATGGAAGAATTGGGGGGGATGAGGGATGGGGTGTAAGGGTGTAGCCAAGTATATAAAGCAGACTTCCTGCTTGGTGAGGCGTTTCACCACTTAAAATAGATATTGGTCTGAAAATGTTATTCTATTCATTTTATTTCAATGTTGTTCTGTATTTAATATAAAAATGCATTAGAAGCAACATACCAGTTGTTAGAGGGAACTAACATAGCATGGAGGAAAGCAAAGATTAAGTTAAGAGTTAAGAGGATTTTAGGCTGGTACGCACATTTTTATTTGAAATGAAGTCATATTATCGCAACCATGCAAAATGTGAAAAAATTATTTATTAAAACTAAGTTTAGACAACATATGTTTGGCTATCAGCTTCTGTGTGAACATTTGTTGAGAATCTTTTCTTTTTTATTTATTTATGGTGACAAAAGGTTGTAACTTCATTCCTCCTATTATTTTGTTCACACACGTGTGTGAGGTGCTGGACACAAAGGGGGACTGGCTATAAATAACTGCATTATACAGTAAAAACAAATCACATTGAGACTAGATTAAATAATTAAGAGAGTAATCTAATTTGAATTTATCTTTGTCTCTTTTTATGCATTATCAATGTGAAATCAGACTCGAAGTCACAACAAGGCCTTAAAACACGGTGCAGCACAGTGATGTTTTCTCTCAGCAAAGCAGAAATAACATGACAGAATAATGATTCATAACTTTGGGAAAAACTGTTAGTGGAAACAGCACAGTGTGTCTCATAATGGCTCAACAATAATCGAGGCAAATAAGAGTCCACACAGAGTCCAGTTACCCCTCCTTGAAACAGCAGCAGCACTGGCTTAACAAAGGCTTGAAATCCGAGCCTTGTTAACTGATTCCTCAGGTCCAATATAGAGTTACAGCCACAGACAGACTTGTGTGTGTACATGAGCACTTGTATATCAACATGCAATTTAAAACCAATACAAATACACAGTCGACAGTGCATTTACGATTTAAAGCCAACTTGTTAAAAGGTTACACATTAACAGAACCTTTAACTGGGCTTCCCATGCACAAAGATCACTGAAAGAGCGCTTCTTCCTCTGTATCAGAAACAGGGTAAATGGAAGCACAATAACAGGTTTCTGATGGCTCTAATTACATGTTAGCATCTGGTTCTTTAGTTTATTTTATCAGCACAGAGCGACCCTCTGCTTTTATTGAGCCTCGAGCACTTTTCTGTGGAAGTGGGAAATTATAAGTATTCAGGCACCAGCTGGCTATCTGGCAGTGTTGTCAAAGACCTTGACATTTTGAATACTGCATAACAAAAACATGCCATGCTTCCTCTCCACTAAACCCAGTTACATAGAGAGAAACAGAAAAACAAGTATATATGATCTTTTAGAAGGTTTTACTTGTATACCTGTTTCTTCTATTTTGGCCATTTTACATCAAAAGACAAAAAATATTTTAGGCAGCCACAAAAAGAATTGAAGATTCATTATTATCAAAAAGCTGGAGCTCAAACGGGTGTCCATAAAGGAAGCAACTACCAGCAACCACAGAAAGTCAATGAAATTGAGCAACTTCAAGAAAAGATGGAAAAAATAACCACTGACCATATGAAGTTAAAATATACAGATCATTTTCATCTTCGAGGTGAGCAACTGCAGCTTGGAATGTCTGATAGCAACCAAACATCACTTTCTGTCAGTGGTAATACGTGTAGCATGCTTACATCGCTAAAGAAGTATATTATCAACTACTTCAGCTATCTGTCTTCCTGAAGTCCACTGTATTGTAATAACATGCTCCTGCTATAGTGACCATGCAAATAAAATTCCCCTTGTCATGTAAAACCCAAACCATGACTGTGCATGCTCCCAGCTCTGAATAAATGAATAAATAGCTCAAGCCAAACATTTGCTGGGCTATCTACTATACTTCTAAGAGCTGCTGAAGCCAAACAGAGGGACCGCTTCAATTTCTGCAAGTGGTATCTTAAATATAGCAGCTGAACCTGCATCTCATTTTTCAGCTCAGTACTCCTATTATTCGAGAATACAGCAGATTGTATGCATGATCTTGAACTCACTTATGATGAGGGTCATTATGTAACAACTATTGACTAAGGCTTCTTTATCAGTCTTAAGAAGTAGTTGTGAAGTTACTGTACTTGGCCTTTACCTCATGGTACAACATTAAGGCTCTGCTTAAAACTGAATCTAAGCTACCTGCTTATCTGTCTGACCTTTGAACAACAGATGCACACTCTGCAGAAACACCAATTCAAATCTGCACTTTCTGAATTGAAATGATCACATTTTGGGTCAGAGTTGGACCCTGGATCATGGAGCCAGTGCTGACTTGTATTAGCGTCAGTTAACTTATGAATATAATACCAACGGTTTATGCTTCAGACAGCTGGCTGTACAGTTTGACTGTGATCGCAGCACCTTCTCCAGCCACATAAACTGCGCCTGATAGTCTATGCCAAGGCCAGATCAACCCCATTCATAGCACACACATGCGGAAGGCTGGTTTTCAAGGACAGTGACCAACTGGAGTAGGGTGTTGATACCTTATTAGCTTTATCAAACTCCAGACTAAACATTTAATTATACCTTTCATGGTTATTTTCCTGTTGGAGTCTTCAGAATTTTATTTGATGGTTTCTATTTTTCTGTATAGTCACCACAAACAGCAGATCAGCTGCTCTGGGAAGACAAATCCTCTGTTCTACTGAAGCATGGAAGGCCATGTTCTCTGTGACAACCAAGCAAAGCACACACAGAGCTGAACAAATGGGCTACAAACAGACAAAACTCTCCTTGGTTTATAAAACAGGACAGTGAAACTTCATGTAAAGGAGAAACAGCTCCTTTTCTGATTAGTTTTCTCTCAAACGAGCAGTGACCTCCACCTCACACTGGGGCGGTTCCCAGCTGAGCAACAGGAATGAAATTTGGCACATCCCAAGTCTGGGAGAACAGTTCTCACCTGGAAGAGAGTTAAAGGCACATACCAGGGAAGGCAGACGTTCATCTGTAGTGGTGCAGACACTGTAATGGTGTGCTTTGGAAATAAGAGCTGAGTGTACAGCAGAGCTGTAAATTCATTGGTCGGTCTATGTTCCTACCCTCGCCTATGGCCACAAGCTGTAGGCAGTGACTGAAACAATAGGATAGCAGATGGCTGAAAGCTACAATATAACTGCTGCAACGGTTGGTCACTTCCCTCACCACCACAACCGTGTTTCATAGACATCTGTTTTCTCCTGAATGATAGATATGGCCACTTAGACAATATGTATACATAAGCGCTGATATAGGAGGAAAAGAAGTCAAAACTGGAAGCCAAGATGTTGTCAAAGGTTTTTTGCAAAGTTTTTTCCACAAATTGTCAAGTTTTCTGTATCTGTGCATCTCTGAGCATGTGCTACAATATCATTAAAATGGCAGTAAAAACCAACACAGCTGTGTCTTCAACCCAGCTCTAGCGGCTGCAGCGCACCGTGCCAAGTTACAAAAATCGAGATGTGCATAAGCAGCTGACTGGCATCAAAACTGATGCGCAACACTACAAACACAAGCTATGCATCGAGCATAAAACACGAGATTGAGCTTCGCCACTGAAAGGAGCTTGGCTCAGAAATCTTTTCTGGAATGTTGTCAGGATGCCTCCTTGGTTGGGAGTTTTAGGCATGTCCTAACAGGGAGGAGGCCAAGGACATTGTGAAGAAATGAATTGGAGAATTGAAAGTATGGTGGGGAAGGAGAGATCTGCACATCACTGCTTGGACTGTGGTTCGTCTGACCCAGATGCAGATAAGTAATAAATATAAATGAGGGGACAGATGTTGAAAATCTGATTGTTTATTCACACAACTAACACATTTCATGCACCGTAGTTTCAACCTACAAAATGCTCACAAAACGAGATAGACTGGGAAGCTGGAGCCAACACAACATGGTGACTATTAATTTTAGTTCTAAATCAACTTGGTTCTAGACTTCTGAACTACTGCCCACATCTCCATCCTTATTGGCAATTCAGTAGGTATGCTCGTGCCACAAGCCACACACAAAATAAAGCCCCTGAAGTTCTGTTGAACCCCTGGTCTGATTACAGATTCTACCTTTTGTATTTTCTTAGGGTCTTTGAGGGGGCTTTCCCGAAGTGGTACTTTCCCAAACAGCTTCCACCCAGGGTCCTTCTGGTCCACAGGCTGATTTTCCTTCACTCTCCTGGCAAACAGGCTCCTGAGAGAGGAGAATGACACAGAATTAGAATGGACGATAATTAGCTCATTATAACAGCAACAAAAAGGAAGGCATTGGTTTAGTCAGGAGGCAGGTAGTCAATCAGTGAGGTGAAACACTGTAGTGTGTGTGTCTCTACTACTGGAGAGGACAGCTGATGTAAATCCACAGATTGCATATTTGAATTAAAGAACAAGGGGGTATAGGTCGCAAGCCTCCTACCTTATATCAATGATATTCAATTAAATTTTAAGGAGGTCTAGTTAGAGAAAATTTCCTCAAACCAAGGTCCAAAATATCAGTTCCAAATGCATTATAATTCAATGCAATATATTCTAAAGTACCCCAATAGTTATATCAGTAGGCTGTCAGACAGTTTTCAAAGAGCTGTCAAAATAAAAAAAATTTTAAAAAGTACAATTTAACAGTATTTCAACAATATTTACTATTAATTTTCCACTTTCTCATTTAGGGTCAAATAAAATCTGTAATAAAAATTAAAAGTCGGTGAAAAAGTTGCCTTCAAATAAGATGCTTAAGTTAAAATTATGGACAGGCGTCGTTTGAAGTTAAAAGTAATATAAGAATAGTAAGTCTCTAAATTTATGGTCATGTCATTTTCAATGGAGAAAGACAGAAAAATCAACCAAAAATACAGAAAAAAAATATTACATGAAAGTAAAGAGATTTGTATGTCACTGACTAAAATAAATATTTGATTCCCAGAGATTGGCTCTGTCCTATGGTTACAGTCAATCAATCACAGATACTACCGATCTTAACTTGTTACGTGTATAAAGCACACACTGTCCACAGAATCAATTTATTTTAATCCAACCGCCCACCACCATAGGGCAAGAACAAAGATTTGTCAAAGAACGTGACAAAATTGCAGATCTGCACAAGGATGAGTTACAAGACCATCAGCAAGAAGCTTGGTGAGAAAATGACAACTGTCTGTGCAATTATCCAGAAGAAACTGTCACCCTTGAAGGAGTTCTTCCCTCATAGGGTGAGGATGATCACGAAAACGTTTGTGGATCAGCCCAAAGCTACACTTGTTAATGATCTAAAGACAGATGGGACCACAGTCATCAAGAACACCAGTTGTAACACACATTAATGGATTGAAACCTTGCAGCGCTCCAAGTTCCCCCCTTGTTCATGTGGCCAATCTTACAAATTCAGGAGGAGAACATTTCCCCCACTGTACATCGGCTATTGTAGACAAAGGAAAAGGCTGACCATACTCAAATAACAGTAAGATAAATGTGAGAAATGTTGTACTAACGGAAAATAGAAACGGTCCAAAATCTAGTAATAGGTCTGGGTTCAGATCCAGATGCGGACTGTAGTCTGCCTATTCGTGACCTAGGCACAATATGGAAGAAAGGATTGGGAAATGGTTGAATTTAGGCGTTTTCTGTCCCACTGCCATAGGTGTATAAAACTCAAGCTCCTAGCCATACACTCTGCTTTTACAAGCATTTGTAAAAGATTGGGTCATCTAAAGCGCTTACTGAATTTGAGTATGGTAGTAAAATAGAGGCCACTGTTGCAACAAGTCAGATTGTGAAACTTCGTAGCGGCAAGTGGTATTATTGCAAAACTGAAGTGTTTAAAAACCACATCAACATCATGTAAAGTTACAGAGCAGGGTTACCATGTGCTGAGACACACAGTGCCTAACTGCAGAGTTTCAAAACTTCCCTCATTATTGCCGCTTTGACTGAAGAATACTACCTTCATCCGATGAATTTTGTGAATTCCCATTTCAAATGAATTGTATCCAGCCTCCTCTGCACTGCATTGAAAGTGCAGTGGTTTCAGCCCACCTGGGGTTTAAATACTACATGCTAAACTGTTGAAAAGCTTTCCTTTGTTCTGCAACATTCACTAAGCCATTTAGCCAGCTATTCGATTTTATTTTTATTCATTTATCACTGCGTTGATGTCACTGAGCTGTTAGCGGTGGCTTTAATTAAAAGCCCAAATAGAGGCAAGCTGTGAAAAGACACATTTAAATTGGTCAAATAAAAAGCCTCTTCTGACCAAGCAGGGCAAGAACAGGCACAATAGAAGGCTGTAACATCAAGGAGCCCACACACTGCTGTTTGTCTAAGGCTGAATTTCATCAAAGGGTCTTATATAATGATTTTCACACATCAGCTAAATATTACATTTTCAAGCTTTGGCTCTCAGTAAGTTGTACAGACATGTGGAAAGAGCCGGGAAGGGTCAAATAGGTCTAAATACACAAGTTGTCTCAGATGAATCAGTGACCCCTGACCTGATGAGTGCTGCACAGCTTGACCTGTGCCCCGTGGCCTGGTCTCCAGAGTGGTGATGACAGGAAACATGCTGCCAAACACAGGACAGACTCTGTTTCAATGACTGTCACCACGTGTGCTACGGGCTTCTGTTTTTGCTTCGGAAATTCAAGATCTTCTACTGTGCTCAGTAAAAACTTCATCTGTCATCTGGACAACAACATTACATTGGCTCTTATCTTGCTTAATAACAGTAGTTATAAAGTTATTATAAAATGCAATTAATACTAATCAAGAAAAAGCTGCATCATATCACAAACAAGCAATGCTTTCCTGCTAGTGATCACTTATGTGGACTCTACAAGCCGCTAATTGACATTTTCAATTACTAAACAAATCTTACAGCTGCTCCAAAATTAGTTTGTAATTTTCCTTTTTTATGATTTGGTAATATTTCAGTTTTGTAGTTAAGTAAAACAGCCTGAGTTGTAAATATGACCTATATACCAGAAGAAAAAAAACACTAACGTACACATAGACCAAACTACTATAATAAAGCTCACCACCTCTGAGCAGCTAACTCAGCTGAACTTCCCTTGTTCTAACCAAGTCAGATCTCTTCAGGAGCTTCTAATTATCCTAAGAAGCCAATTAAAAAGCTCCATTTTAAATTCAGAAAAGAAACAAATCCATGAGCTATGAGCCCTAAAATGCTGAGGCCTGAACAACTTATTCGGCAATATTAGCTGAGAATTAATGGGGAAGAATTATTATTTATGCATAAACTCCAGGTGTTCCAGTGGAGGTGGTGAGTGACAGGAGAATGGTGGCTAAGCTGTCATCCCTGTTGGACAACATCTCCCACCCCATGCATGAGACTGTGACAGCACTGAGCAGCTCCTTCAGTGGGAGACTGCAGCACCCACGGTGTGGGACGGAGAGATTTCGCAGGTCTTTCCTCCCCACTGCTGTCAGACTCTACAATAAAGACTTTTGCAGCTGATCAAACACACAAACCCACACATGTGCAATAAGACTGCTATATGTGCAATTCTTCTTCTGACGAAGTTGTGTTTGTATTTTCCTACTCAGTTGTATATAGTATTTGTATTTCTATTTTATTCTATTGTATATATTATTCTATTCTATTGTATTCTATTGTATATATTATTCTATTCTATTGTATATATTATTCTATTCTATTTTATTCTATTGTATATAGTATTTTATTCTATTTTATTCTATTGTATATATTATTCTATTCTATTTTATTCTATTGTATATATTATTCTATTCTATTTTATTCTATTGTATATAGTATTTTATTTTATTTTATTGTATTTTATTGCATTCCAGTGTTTTCTAATTTCTGCTACATAACTTTGCACTTTTGCTGTAACAAAACAAATTTCCCACCTGTGGGACTAATAAAGGCCATCTTATCTTATCTTATCTTATCTTATCTTATTCAGAAAGCAACGTGTTTTATGAGCCATCTGAGGAGCAAATATCAGGAAAAAACATTTCTTGCAGACCATTAATACTGTTAAGAATCAGAAGTTCACACAAGACCGAAAGATGACAATACCATCACACTGCAACCCTGGAAAACGTTTCAAGGATCCAACCAGGTGTAATTGCTTATGAAACATAAGATACACATTAACCACTTTTTACTTTGCTAATGATTTACCATGGTGACATTTCAGTTTCCAGTGACAACCTGAAAACAAAATAACTTGATCTTAACAAGTAACTATCGGCCAAATCCATGGGCTGAAGCTGGGCGAGCCGCCATTCTATTTACTCTCTAATGCCAACGCCTCATTCCTGCCTCGTTGTAGCCGCACGTTTCACAGCAACCCTGCATATTTTCCGCTCTGCTTACTGATAACTATAGTACACAAAGATAATCAAAGTAATGGAATGTAACTCCCAAGGTGAAAAAAAGAAAGCTGTTAAAAGCCAGCACTTTTAATATTTTACAAACTGTAAATGCACAGTGACATTTAAGATGAACTTCTCTTCTATTTTCACAACTGCACAGACTAACCAGTGAACAAAAAAAAAAAAAAAAAGTAACCACCATTTTCCATACTATTGCTATTTTCTTAAAATTTTGACAAAGAAGTGGTTGAACGTTTAAGACATCGGTAAATTGTACAGCACCATTTCACACTCAAATATAGAGGAAACTGTCAATTTAAGGTTGTAATATCTACTGACATCAAAGCCATCTAACTCCACCCACAGCAAACAGAGGAAGGAAACGTTAGCCTTCAGATTACAAAGAAACAAAAGATGGGGAGGATAACTGAGGAACTGAGGGGTGACGGAGGAAAGATTCATTTAGCCACAAAAACCAGGGGAAAGACGAGGACTATTTCATAGATTTCTTTGAAGCTTGGAAAACTCACAGCAGTTAAAAGAAAACTGCTTCACAGACTTTGCACAGGCTGTACTGAATTCTATACTAAAGAATCCCATTATTATCATCATCCCTCATTTCCTGTCATATATTTACTATTAGAAAGAGGAGTACTGGCAAAGATGGCAAAGTTTCATATATTGAATCCAGCTTTAGCTCTAAAAACAGATACATTTTTCTACTTTTGGTTTTGAATGATGTTAATCTGAACATATCGTTAGAATCTGATCTCATCTCTCTGGTAATGAGAACCTACCTCCTGTTTAATTCTTCTGGCTTAAAATGAATAAGGGTTATTTATAAGTGTTAATCATACAAAACTACTAAGAGTTCTAGAATTTAACACTTCTCTTTGGTGAAGAGGACAGATGAGCTGACCCATGCAACAGGGCTCTCCAACACCTTTATGGGCATTTCATCCCTCCATCGCAATTCCAAAGACTTAGAGAAGTAATACCAAAAAGCAGGGTGTGGAACAATCTTAAAATCATATCCTATCCTATCTTAAAAAACTGCACAGCTGTGAAAAACACAAATTCACAGCTTAAAAAACCCAATTACACCCTTATGTCTTCCAGAGAAATTAATAACAAAAACAATCTTGGCAAAATGAACATTCTAGCAAATTCACCGCAAAATGAGAATGCTCAGAGAACCTGCTAAAAGCAACAACCCCAAGAACTCCATCTCAGACTCAACATTTAACATGCTGACATTTGTAAACGTTCATGACAGCACATTTAGAAAAAGACTTTTAAAGTATGGCTTGTTTGGAAGAGTTGTCAGCAGGACGCCTATTCTCTGTAGAAAGAAAATGGCCGCATGAGACAGGTTTCTAAAGTTGCATTTGAATAAAAAACTTTGGATTTTTCTTTTTTTCCCCAAAGGACATCATTCCAAAGTAGATGTGTTTTGCCATAATGTAGTGTTGTAGTTGAAAAACAAACAAACAACATCAGCACATGCAGTGGTTTTGCATCACAGGCTCTGGGAATATTGCAGGTGTTGAGTTGACCATGACTCAGAGATCCACAGGGAAAGATAAATTGGGTTTATCTTTCACTGTACTTGGCAAAGATCTGGCAGATTTTACACCTTATGTGGTTCTCGATGCAAGCATTAGTTATCCCAATTATCTGGGCTCAGGAACACACTAGTTTAAATGGGAGCTTTGCTGACCACTGGTAATTCCTCCTGAAGTCTTTGAATGTTATTTACTTTAGGAGCTAATAAGGGAAGGGGTTCTTTCCTACCTGTCTGCAGCGGTGCTCTCTAAACAACTCTAAGCTTAACAACTGTGAACCAGCTGCTCTCCTTTGGCATGCGATGAAGATATTAGAGAAACTAGCTTTGGCTGACCTAAAATCAAAATGGAAAGCATCTCTTGATGCTTTGCAATTTACAATACCAAATCTGGGAGTGGATGATGCAATCATCTGCTGCAGAGACCGTACTCCCACCCATTTTAACAGTAACAGCTGCACGTTAAGGAACCTTTAAGAAATCTTGGTAAACATGCCCACCATCACAGGGATTACTAGAATATAATATTGTTATCTCAACCTAAAAATAAACCCACAAATGAATCTCAAAATGTGGTTCAAAGCTTAGGAAAAAATTATTTAGTCAATAATCAACTTTTGGGCTCAACCAACTAATTATTTAAACAAGAACGTGTACATCTGTAACACAACAGCAATACTGAATATCTGATGTGCCATAAAAAGTAAACTGTCAGCAGGGAGTGGTGAATGCGAGTAACCCCAGTAAGCCTCTATAAAAGAATGCAACACAGATCAAAGTACAGAGGCCAACACGGTGCCACCTTTAAGAAGCAAACTTTGACTTCAACTCCTGGCTTACTCAACACCCCGTGTGGATGCCATGTGTTTTGTTTTTGCTTGTTTTTGGCTTTCGTGTCTGCAGGAACATGATTTGCATTCAGTCGGGGCCAAAGTTGCTTCAGCGTGACATCTGAATAGGTGCAGCCGTGGTCGAGTACTCAAACGGAACAGCTAGAAAGAACCAAAGAACTGACTGTCAGAAATGCTTATTTATATGGTCAGTGTGAGCTAAGACACGGCACTAGTTTATTATTTCCAAAGGATTTTAAGATTTTTAGCATTTCACAAATCTGGTTTTCAGCCTCGATGTCTGCAAATAAGGTGATAAAGTGTCTCAACAGGTCACAGGCCTGAATTCACAATAAAGAGACATGACACAAAAATATTAACACAAGCCACCTCAAGTAGAAAAGCAGACTCAAGTCACAGAAAACATAAAATAACCAGGACAAAGAACTGCTCCAGGCTGCCAAGCAGAAAAAAAAAAAAAAAGATCCAACAGGACACAGTAACCATGACATGTCAACCAAGACACAAACTTATGCCACCAAATACTGTGTATTGTCCTACCTGTCAGTGTACAGCATGAGCGATGGAGTTGCCATCCTGCTCTGTTAATGCAATTACACAACAGAGAAACAAGAGCCTGGAGTCTAAGCTTCAAAAGACGATACGAGGAACAGAAAAACAGCAAAAACCCTGTGGTTAAACTCAAAGATCAGCAAGTCCCACTGCATTTACGGCTTTTACTACAGTGTAAAAAAAGCCCTACTCAGCCACTTTGTTCAGGCAGAGTGGAAAGGAGGGAGCTGCTCCTCTAGGTCCCCACCTCCTCAGTCACAAGGCTGACTTCTAAACAAATGGGATGTAAGGAACAGGAGGAATGAGTGAGAAGCAAGAATCTGAAGGGCAATCAGTAAATGAGTAACTTTTACTTGTGACGAATGAATAAAAACAGGGATGAGGGTTCGAGGGAGTGCCAATTTAACACGTGATGTTACCTCATTAACTGATTAATTCAGTCAGTAAACATTCTGAGTGTGTTTGGAACTTGGATTCAATTTGATGAAAACCAAAGCAGGTAGTGGATCATTTCATTCCCGTCATTCAACCCAACTAATAACTCCAACCAAAACAAAATTTAAACTCGTGCTTTTGATTCAAATGCATCTTTCCTGATATATATATATTTCAGGAAAGATCCATTCAGCAGAGAGGAACAATACATTTCTTGCAAGTCAAACAGAATAAGGAAATTCCAGGTTTGGCTTAAGTTCCTAAAAGAAATAAAGCGTCTGAAAATTAAAATGGTCTCCGCTCCACTGATCAGAGCATCTCTTCTTACATTCAAGTAAAACCTCCAGGCACCGATGAAAAGAGGATTCAAACCAAGGTCATCTCAAATCATCACATTTTTGGCACCTTTCATTTGCCAAGTGAACTCCTACATGAATGCAGAGACAAGAAAAGCGCTACTTTCAGCTGCTCTATTACGACAGCGGGCAGTTCCACATGTTTGATTTGGCAGAGTCTTGCACCAGATGCCAAATACGAAATGATTCACACACAATAAATCAATGAAATGTTACATTTCGGTAGCAGAGTACATCTTGGTTAGAGGAAGAAAGAATGAGACTATGCGATGTGACACACGTGGCAATGGCACCTGCAGCCTCAACCTGAAAGCAGTCTCAGTTGTGATTACACTTTTCAAAACTCAACACACACAACAATCTCTGCAGTATCTATAGTGCTAAATGCAAAGCTATGCATGACAACACATTTGATCTGAAATAAAAACCTGGTCAAATACAAAATGTACCTAAAAGCTTAGGAGTGTTCCTCAGAACGTGTGAAACAGCCTGAGAGTCAAATGAAAGTCCCAGCAGGTAACTAGCATGTCTGCTGCCAGCTTATAAGAAGTTGAACCCAAGGATGATCATGAAACTTGTAGCGAGACATCAAAAACCTCATTAGCATCTTCTTCAGGTAATTAAGTAGTTGGATATGTTCTTGTTGGCTGTTGTATTTTTAACTTAGCATTTTTAATACTGGCCCCATTGAAATTTAATAATCAGCAACCCATTTGTGGTAAAAATGTGTAATAGCATATCCAAAACCTTAACATGTAACCATTATCAATATCAATCTAACACTGCTATTTAAGAATTTAGTATGCAATCATTGCCACAGCAATGTTGACATCACAGGTATTGTCAGACAGCAACTAATGCAGCTTGGGTGGTGTGTGTATGTGTAATGTTATAAATACATAATAAAATGTTTCAAAATGATGAGTATGCAGTACGGACTTATTTTGGAAGAGAATGCGTGATTGCAAAACTAGTAAAGGACCAAAATATTTTACTGGTTCTAAATTCAATGCACAGGCAGGTGCACAGGCACCCATATCTCTATTAGATAATACAATTTCACTTCATGTTATTTAATATTTAACTGTGCACAGTAAATACAATAATAATGCATTATTTATTACCCAACTATTACTAAAAAGTTTTAAAGCACTATGGAGGTGTTGAAACTTTGCGTGGTGTAAGTGAGACTGAGTGAAAGGTTTTACAAACACAGATGTTAAACAGCACAACAGTTGCTGGGTCACAGCAATGAACAGGATTTCCTACCAGAAGCTTGATACAAAAACTACAAAAAATAAAAAAGCAACAACAAAAAAAACCCACTTTGACAGATTTACAGTCAGTCAGATTAGTGAATAAATCTTTTAGTTAAAAGACGGCTCTTCGGGAGCAAATCCTAGTTTAGTGTTTGTGCTCCGTTTACCGACCATCAGCAGCTCCTTACTACAAGGGCTACGGTCTCCATTCTGCTGCCTTTTCTGTGCACTTAACCCTCCAACTTCATCTTAAACAGTCTTAGTAAACCACTGTTCCCCTAAGGTTCTCTATCTGTAACATGCACGAGGAGGAGGAAGAGGAAGGAACACCACACCTTTAGCTGCACACATTCAGAAATGGGAAGTAGCCCATTAGATGCAACGTCATGACAGTATCGTCTTCACAAACAGAGAAGCAGTGCACACTCTCTTAGGACAATTTATGCTGTTAAGGACTTTCCCTGCAAGAAAACAGAAAATTCCTCAGGATCTGAGATACTGGGTAGGGATGGACATATCTGATAGTCAGATGTAGGGGGAGAGTATACAGAGTGCTTTGAATCAACACAAATATGCTCCTCTGCAGGCCTCTAAAAAATTCCAACTGCACATTTGGATTACACTGTGGATTTGTTGAATACTGAAGCCCCCCCAAAAAAAGAAAAGAAAAAGAAAAGAAAACCACAAAGATCCAAAAACACAGTATGACGAGTGCAAACAGGAGTTGCTAACATCAGCACAAGTAACAGTGGTCAACAGACCAGTTGTATGTAACACATCTTTTTGACACTGACCCCATCTGAAAGCAGCAACATGCTACCACCACTGAAACAGAACCTCTCCGTGACATAGCACAGAGGAAGCCGACAGCAAAGGGTCAGGTGTTTGAAGGCATTTCACATGTGCTACAGCAACAATTTACCAGGGGTGTTCATATACTGTTTCTGCATCTTAAACATTAGAGACAACATGCAAGTGGTAGCTAGGTCGCTGCTGTGGTTTAAAGCTGCTATCCGACTCATGCTGGGCCATGAGTTGGATAAGCAGAGGTCAGGGTCATGACCTTTTATGTTCTGGGTGAGCTGCAATTTCCAAGAGTGGTGGAATGGGTAAGAAGGATATTTTGCTTAATGCATGTTTGTGAAGCAATCTTAAGCATACAAATTCTGCAAGTCAAAGAGGAAGTTGACGATGTAAAATTATCTCACTAAGGCTGGCTACAATGCTGCTTTTTGTTTTTCTTCTTCTATTTCTGCCCTCTTATGGCCTCATAACATTTGTGATAGATCAATATTTCTGCACACATATTTTCTTATACTCCAGCATGGTGCAAAAATCTTGAAGAAAGCTTACAGCCCTTAATTTGTAGTTTACATCCCAAGAGACAGGCTTTTTAGATTTTTTTTTTTTTTTTTTTAAGTGCTCTTGGGCATCAGTTCTTCAGGCTGACTGGAGGTCGTTTAAAGTTTTTCTTTGGACAACTGCTGCTTTTTCATTCATTCTGAGTAAAGGCCTCATGCCTGAAGCAGTGTGGGATCATCTTTACTGAAAATAAAACAAGAGGCAATATCCAATATTCAAAGAAGAACTCTACAAATGTCCTTCACAAATCCTGCAGAACTACTTATGAAAGATTTATGAAAATTACAAGTAGTGGTGCGTGGATCACACCATATATACTGATTCCTCTGATACCAGATATTCATGTTCTAGAATCGATTCTCATTAAAATATTGATATTTTAGTAATTTAGTAATAAATTTGTACTTTATCATTAACAGGAACACAGTGGAAAGTAACTTTTATTGGGATCATCTAAATGATTGGTAGGAACAACTCCTTCCTGTCGTAGTGAGATGCAAAATGCTGCTGTATAAATGTGTCACGCTCACGTGTGCTCACTCACTCAGCTGACAATAATGGCTGATTGTAAGCAGAGTCATGTACCAGCTAAGATGCGGTTTGTGGCACATGTGGCAAAACCTGAAAGAAAGAAATCATAGCACAGAATATGATGACTTGATGATGAGGAGGAGAGGGACAGGTTATGCTAGGGCAAGACAGACGTCGCGCGCAGAGTCCTTTGGTGCTAAAGGCACCGTCCCGGTACAGAGGGAGAAAATGTGGAGCCGCTGGCGACGTGTACCACTACTGTTGATTTTTCGAAAGTGACTTACATCTAGGCTTAGGTTTTGTTTTGATGTTTAAACAACTTGAATTACACGCATTCTTAAAACTATGGAATCACATTTGTTCAAATTTACATTAATAAATATGGTAATGAAATAAATACATGGCTGAATGAGTTATTACCCTTAGATGTTTTTACTCTGAGATTACCTCACATGAATTCAATTGACCTAGATTTAGTCAAGGTTGTACAGTACATCATTTAAAATGGATTATATAGGCTAGGTATCATTAAAATATATTATCTATAAGCAATAAAAACATCTATTGTAGACTTTGAAAAAATAAAAATGCATCCAATAAAAACACAGCTCAAAAATGTTTCATATATAAAGACAAATGGATAATAACATCTGTCTAAAAATGTTTCTCAGCTGTATTATTTTCAATCATTTGTTTTGAATGATTGTTAATTGAATATTCTAAAATGTATAAGAGGTATAAAAGGTATTGACTTTTCAGGTTTTTTTAAATTCTTACATGATAATTGTTCATAATTAAACAACAAGAACAAGTAGTCTGTGGGGGTGGGGGTTTACAAATACAAAGTACAGGACCATGGACCTACCTTGCAAATAAACTTGCTAGTGGTCCCAATTTTCTCTGCCTCCCATCCTCTTCTTTCTGCATGACTTCTGCCACCCATAAGTCTCTGGAGGTTCCCGCCGAAGACGACAACGCCACGTCTGAAAAGTGGGCAGTGCTGCTGTCGGCTGTCTCCAAAGTGACAATCGCACTGGAGTCGGAGGTAACTGTGAAATCCAGGATGTCTTCGTTGGAGACCGACAGTTCTGTGCTCATGCTCGACACGCTGCACACAGAGATGTCGTCACTACGGTTTAATGCTCCGCCCCCAACACCAGCTCCCATAGTGGAGGATAATCTGAGGGTGGGGCTAAAGAGGCGGATGTTGTCATAACCGCTGCGGGGAAAGGTGGAGGATTTACGTACGGTGGCGCCATCAGAGGGATCATTGTCCAGAGGTAATGTGGCGGGGGTGTCGTGACTCGAGTCCAGCATAAGGCCTCCGTCGCCTTGCCGTTGGTGACTGTGAAGGAAGGGCTCTGGAGGATTGATCTCCAGAGTGGGGATACCCGAGTCCTGGGAAGTCAGGCTGTGGTTGTCGGGCTCCGGGTCTGGGTAACTTTTCTGTGGGCTGCTATAACAGACATTAGCGGGCGAGCAGGATGGCTTGTAGATGGGCAGGACGGCGTTGCTGTGTGCAGCCGCTCTGGCCTCATGACAGTGATTGCTGATGTGATCATTTAGGTGAGAGGCCGTCGTGTCTTTGACCACAGAGCCATTCTCCACTATGGTTCCTCCAGAGATAACTGTAAGAAACAGAGCTTTCAGTTTAATACAGTTTATACAACATAAATATATACATTCACCTCCCAATAACTAGTTTGAGCCCATTTGCTCATGTCTTCGATAAAAAGTTTGCAAAAAATGTGACAATTCCATTGTTACACACATTGTTACATTTTTAAAATAAAGAAGCACAGAGTGTGCAAACTTCTGGCAAGGCAGCTCATTCTATGGTCTCTTTTCTGTTTCTTTGTTTTTTAATAGACTTGAAGTTTAAAAATAATGCAGATCTACATTATAAGAGTGAAATCAGAGGTGAAATGTGACATGACATTTAGATGCAAACTATAATGTGACATTTAGGATCCCCATATACCAGTATCAAATGTTGCCAATACAAATAGAAGGCTGTACAATTTTAAACATTTTTAAAGATAAGACAATTTATGAAAGTTTGACCTTATTTGACCTTGAAAAGGAGGTCAAAGGTCCAAATATGATTGCACAGGTGGGAGGCGGCCTTTCTCCAAACAGCTTGTGTGGAACATGGCTTTAACTTCCTGAAGTTAAATCACTGTCCTGCAGCATCTACATCTACCTATTTATGGAGGAATTTCTCAATTTCTCTTTCAGTTTGTTGCTCTGAATGCGAGACGTCCATGCAAATTTTTGTTTAATGTGAATTTCTCTATAAGCAGACACCAAAAGATTTTTGGTTTTCAAAGATTTGGCTAATCACCATCTCATCAAACAGATTGCACACAAATACCAACTCGACCTCATTCAATGGCAAACTGATAGCGCATCATCTTATTTTCATTTTACTGGCACCTTGAGTCAACAAACTCCCTTTAACAACAGCAACTGACTGCACAGTCTTCAAAGCAACTAGGAAAATAAATCTCACTGCACACAGTTGGAATACCTTTGGTTATGTCGCAGTCCCACATGACAGTTTTCCCTAGTATAACTGCACCATAAATTGACCATAACTGAAATCTTTTAAATGTTTTAATTTGCATTTTGTTGTTGCATGTTGTTATTCGTGGACTTTAGTAAAAAAGATCCCACTTCTCTCCTTCACAAACAGAGTTTGAAGAGTAGGTGAGTGAAGCTTCTGTGCTCACAGAACCTTAAGCTCAAATAACCACATTTATGATAATGCCTCTCAATGACATCGTCAAGGCCCAAGAGTAAGAAAAAACATCCTACAAGTGTTTAGATCAGTCTGAGCTTTTGGCCCACAGGAATTACTTGTACACGCATATACTTGTACTTTGTCTATGTTTAATACGGGCATCCAATCTTTTAATAAACACCTGCTTAATCAAATAACCACAGCTTAATTAGAATTAAAGGTCTAGTAAGACAAACTGCAGAAAGGTTATTTTTGACTGCACATCCCATTGATATTGGTAGCTTTAATACAATAGGATTAAAGGTTTCCTCTAATTGACATTGGATACACGAGCGTGTGAGCCTAACTAGGTGAAAACTAATCCTAAAGTAACCCGACTGTAACTGGAGTCTGCAGTGTAATGTGAACATGTTTTCTGCTGGGCTACATCATGCTCCAACCCCAGCTTAGGAGCTAGTGTGTCTAAGCTCTAAGCTGCATTAGCAGTGACATGAGAGAATTTCAGGAATCCTTTCATTAAACCGATTGGGGGGGGGGGGGGGGGAGATATCAAGAACTCTGGCAACAAAGGAAACTCACATAATCTTCAGGACACACATGGTGGCTTTAATGTTCCTACTACATAACTCGCAGTGCCCCGACTTCCTAAATTTCATCACGCAGAAATTAACGACAGGCATGTTAAGACAGTAAACAGATCATGATTAAACCAACAGCGCCCTAATCAGTAAAAATAAATACCCTTTCAAAGTCAAAACCCTAAAACAGAGTTGAGTGCTCGCCAAAGCACTGACACACAAAGCCAGATTCTTACCCAAGCTCTAAACCCTGACCTGCAGGTAGTCATGTGAGGCGGGCAGACTTTGTCCCAAAACACAGCAACAGGTTGTGCCACTGTGGAAATCAAACTACAAGCAGAGGAGAGGTCACCAACAAATGTCAAAATGACTTTACAGTCATCATTATTAATACTGCTATGTATTATGAAAATATTAAAAGGTCTTAACAGCTAAGCACTGAAATGTAAAAGCTGTGAAGCATGCAGCCAAACCAGAGAGTTTTTGTTCTTTTAAAAGTCATGAAACAGAAACAACAAGGTTGCCTTCATTGTCTGCCCAACTGAGCCGCCCATTTGAATACACACACACACACACACACACACACACACACACACACAAATCTGGTTCTTCAAGTCATTATATGATGACTCTATGGACATCATAAGGAAATGCAATATTACGCCACTATATCCCTGACTAACAGCAGAAATTGTGAAAAGTGGGCCAATGCTTTCACAAGCAATGGAGCCAGTTTTCAGTTTCCCTGTATTTGTTTTAAAGCGCAACACGTGTTATGGCATAACCCAAATCCAAATATGTGTCACGTATATGGGGGATTCCAGTTTTCGGGAGTGGATACACATATTTATTCCATGCTAATATCTCTTTCTACAAAATTGAATCAAAGTTCAAGTTTTACAAGAAACTTTTATTTTGAAATGATGTGCAGAACTGAAGACTAGCCATAGCAATTTGCAAACTCACTCAGTGACGCTTGATATTTGAGATATGTGGCGAAATAAAAGTTAAAAGGGTTACATTTTCACTGCGCAAGTGGTGTTTAATGTATAATTAATCTATGCTGAATTCATGCCCGTCTCTATAAAACACGAATTACTCAACTGGTCATGGTTAAATAGCTGTGTAAATTCGCGATATTACATAGTTTTGATTTTTAAAAGTTTTTTTGATGTAGCTTGGTGTGACATACGTCACCAGGGAGGGCAGCACACTCAGTGTCAGGGTCACGGTGAACATGTCAAGTTGTCCAACCGCGATAAATAGACAGAAGTGAGACAGTGCTCGACAATAACGTACCACAGTGGTTCTCCCTCCGGTCCTGCGTGTCGTGGGCCGTGTTCGCCATGCCACCGGTTAAAGCTACAGGTGGGTGACAGGTAGGCGCTGGCCGGAGTGGTCCATGATGATGCTGTGACTAGTGCTGCACCACCATCACCTCCCAGCCTCCTCAGCGGAGTTTCGCCCAGACGAACAGCACTGAAGTCAGCTCATTTGTTGTGGAATAAATTCCCCACAAAGACGGACGGAATGCGGCCAGTGAACACACAAACGCCGCGTCGAACCGCACTTGCTCGCCAAGTGCACTTGCCCCTGACGCCAACTCACTAATTTCACGAGCGCTTCCTCAAATGGAACCAACTCTTTTTAAAATGAGAGAGACATGTTGGTTTAGCCTTCCCGGCATCACAGCAGGACAGGAAGTGCTTCTCCGCTCTTTTGTGAATTACAGAAGCAAGCACATTTCTCAAGTTTCTCCGGAATCGTTAAGATTTCATACCTGTGTCGATGCTTCTGCCGCCATTTTAAAACAAACTTGTACGAAGAGTGCGGTCTAATCGAGTAAAGAGTGCTCCCTGTCGATGGTTCACCTGTCTGGACCTGAAGGCATTATTAATCGACTTCGCAACCTGAGGGCTTATTATTTATCATATCACTGACCGTATGTTCCTTCTAAGATATAGACGATTGTATGACGTAGAAAAAGAGTAGTCCTCCCAACATTTTTAAAGCCGGGTTAATGTTAGAAACACATTTTATTAAATTTATGTTAATATTAAAATCATATTGAGCCAATATTAACAGAAGTATATTCAATAGCATTGTAAACTGAAATTTCACAAATTGCTATATTAACTGAGCACCTGCTTATCAAATTGTGAAAACTGTCATTTAAAGTGCTATAGGCCTGCAACTTTTAAGAAAATCAACTCTGTATAAATAAAGTGGAATTCTACAGAAGCAGCTCTGGGAAAATGTATAGTTGTTAAGACGCAAAATAATGTACAGAGTTATCTCCTATATGTCCGCACCATTTTGGGTAGCATCCCTTTACAGGCTATATAAATAAAAAGTTGATGGTAGTATTTTAGTTGTACAAGTCCTGTAGTTACAACAAAACTTTTTAAAAAGATAAATATTTTACTAGCAAAATAATATTTTCTTAATAAAATAATTTTTTCTGCTGATAGAATACCCAGCTTTTCATACATTTTCATATTCTGTAGCATTCTCACAACTTGACAAAAGCGCTGCAAAACATGGTTGTGAATTCTGGAGGATTGTATTGTAACATATCAACTACTTAAATGTATATTTTCTTATAAACCTTTATTCTCAAGCTATTCCCAATTCCCGTTACATCTTTATAGGTCTAAATGAGGGATAGCTAGAATAAATATGAAGTAATATGATACTGTTGAATATTTGGAAGCCCTACTCCTCTTTTTGTTCACAAGTTTACAACAGATTTTCAAATTACTAATAAAAGTTTTGTGTAAAGCAACAATTATTGTTGCATACTCAAAAAATATCAAGGTTAAAAATTTAAGTGTGTCCATACAGGTGGATTGCAGTTTTATTAAGTGCAATTTCTAAAAGTAATCTAAAGTGTTAGGTGGCTGGCCTTTCACTTAGACAAGCTGGCCTTTTACTTATCTCTGTGGTGTTCCCACAGACAAGCTGGAGGGGGAGAGGAAGGTCTGGGCTTTTCTGCTTAGGCTGCTGCCCCCGTGACCCTGCCCCAGATGAGCTGATCCAAGATGGATGGATGGATAAAGTGTGCTTTATGTCAACTTAAAATAAATGAAACAAATACATACTTTTTACTATGTACACAGCATGTTTTCTGTACATAGTAAATTGCTAGCAAATGCATAATTATAAAATGGTAAATGGTCTGTATTTATATAGCGCTTTACTAGTCCCTAAGGACCCCAAAGCGCTTTACATATCCAGTCATCCACCCATTCACACACACACATTCACACACTAAAAAAGTAATATAGTGAACTTTAATTATTACTGCTACTATTAATGAAAGCCTTTATATTGATTGTAGACATCAAGATGATAAAAAGCTACACTTAAATGCTATGCTCAGAAATATCAAAGTTTTAAAAAAAAAAAACAACCTGTTTTCTGCATTCTTGTGGTGTAACCCCTCCCCCCATGTCGCTAGCCTCCACCTTTTTAACAAGAAGGCACAGATCAAGTCTGACAGAAGCAACAATCACACACAGGATAATCATTTATCTTGTTTGGTCATAGTTCTACATCTTATAAACACATTGGGTTTGTTTGACAACCACAAATATCACATTCATTTTATTCTGTTACATTAGAAATATAAAATCTAAATGTGTATGTGTGGATAATCTCATAACGTAATGTTAAATATTTAGTCACAATTCTTCAGTGCAATGGATAAATTATTTAAGGCTGTTGCTGTTATATTAGCCTTTCAAAAACCATCCAATAATCTATTGGAAAAACCACCTTTGGTACACAAAAGTATACAGGATCTTAAAAACATTGTCCACAAGAATAAAAGCTGCAGTCTGACATGTGCTATAAATACTTAAGCAGCTGGCAGTGCCTCACCTGCTCTCTGGTGTCACCGTGAGGCTGGCGAGCTAAAATGTAATGCTGCTCTTACTTCCTTTCAACACTCTGGATAATGCAAAGACACAGGAACCTACAGACTGCATTTTGGTTTAATCCTTTATTAGATGTTAAGAAAATCCACAATGAAACAAAATAATTTGCTCAGGGTGAACATGAAATAAGAACACAGCTACTCAGGACACATAGGGTTCAGGAACATAGAGAAGAGGGAGGGCAAAGGAGCATCATCTATTTGGGAATGAACAGACGAGGAAAACTTGGGTTTTCTGTGCTGGATATGCTCTTCAGACCACAGCGCAGTTGAAAGTTTGCTTGTAAGAAGTCTCTCCAAACACATAAACCCTCTCTGAATGCGTTTACTCGTCAAATGTTTTGTTTCAAACACAGCCTATCAAAATGGAAGAGTTAAATACAGAACTCCCAAGTAAGTGTCTTTTGTGATTTCTTGCACACATTCACTGACAGTTTCACACACACAGTCATAACATTCTTTCAATCACTTTAACCTCGCAAGTTTATTTTTTTTTACCCATAATAATCCAACTAAAAAAGATGGAGTGTGATGTTTGCATGCTGTATTTTTAGAGACATTCCATAAGTTTGTTTTTTTTCTGTCTCATGTGTTCCTCACTCAAAAGCGATCCACATGCAAAAGTAACTAAATGACATTTCTCCATATTCTCTTCAATGTTTCCATGCGCCAAGGTATTGCATAGGACTCGGGGCTCGTGGGACTCCCTTCCACATTGCTTATGCAATTTACAATGGCTTAGTTCTTTTTTCCCCCCTCCTAAAACTACAGCTCTAAATTAATGAAAGTCACCTCTGCTATTTGGAAAGAACTCCTGTCAATAACTTGTTCAACAATCAAAGAAAATGTTTTACATTGATGCATCAATGCACTGCCACAGGTCTGAGTGTAGACTATGCAGTATGCTTATATTAAAAAATTCCTGAGTGTCTCAAAGAAAGGTGACAAAAACCCTGAAGTTGAGTACCTTCCATTCAGCTACTTGGGGGCCCTTTTTTAAAAATCAAGCGGCATTGGACTAAAACTTTGGACCTTCAAATCTTAATTTTCTACAGAGCCATGTCAAAGCCATGCCCAAAATAAAAACACCTTTACCTGTGACAGTGCATTACAGTGTACACTGCTGACATGTACCCATGACAGAGGGATGATTTTGGTAATCTGTGCTTCAGTTTGGGGTATGGTGTGACCAAAAAAAAAAAAAAAAAAAATTAAGTCTGAAAATAAAAAAAGAATATATACACACACTGCTACTATCCTCAAATGAGAAAATAATAAAAGATCAGACAGAAAAACACCTTTTAGGAAACATGCTTATCTGCAAATAGTTTGGGGTTTCAAATGCAAAGGTCACACATTGAGGCATGTGTGCCACGTCAAATTGGTAGCCAATTTGGTCAGGGTTTTAGTTCAAGCTAGGCCATATTAATGAAGGTGAAGCTCAACATAGACATATATTTAAAAACAAACAAACAAACAAAACAAAAGAAAAAAAAACAAAAAACAAAAAAACAACCACTCACTCTGAACCAGTGCTTTCACAAGTTCTATGCCAACACACACACACACAGTGACATTACTTAATGTCATTTCAACATGATATAGTAAACACAAAAAAAATAAAATAAAAAATAAAACCCATATGGAGAACAAAAAGCATTTGTACCTTAGTGTAGTTACGCCTGTTTTTGGTTTGAACATTTGCTCCACCACTTACACTGCTATTAATCTGTTTAGCTACAGCAGGGAGAACCAGTTTTGGCCTTTCCAAGGATGGACAGAAAATGAAGACTTACTACCTGCAAGTATTTCTCCTTCTGCTGTTACAGGTGAACTACTGGTAGGCTTCATTAAAATAAAATCCAGCCAAATTAACCAGGAAGGGCAAGTTTTCTATTAATTTCTTATAGGTTATCTGAGGGACAACAAACAAAATTTGTATAATCTGTAAATCAAGAGTCATATAATAAAACTGCAACTTCAAAATATTTGTGAACGTATTTATAGCACCAATAGTCTGTACCATTGAAATTACAAAAGAAACAAGAGACCTCTCCCTCCCCCCGCCCACACACACACACACACACTCTCACACACCACACACAACCCCCCCCACCCCACCCCAAAAAACCAACCAAACAAACAAACAAAAATAAAAACCCAACAACAACAAATATCTCATTCAATTGCAATGCAGGTCTCTGGAGAGAAAAACAAAACAAAAGAAAACAAAGACTGTAGTCATGTTTTATCATGATGGGTTATTACCCCAAATCAAACGTTGCCCCCCAGTGTCTTTTACAGCATTGCATTTTCAAGTAGATTATTAGTATTTTTTGCCAAACAAAAAACTCATTTGATTTCCTTATTTTTATTTATTTGTTTAATATTTTTGCGCCTCACAAACCACGCTATATCTACTGCTAGATTCTAAAAGGACTATCACCATTCAAAAAAAAAAAAAAAAAAAGAAAGAAAGAAATTTTCACACATGGGGAACAGATTCAGAATGAAGCTGCACACATTCTCTACTTCACATTCAGAAAGTCATCCAAACAAACTATTTAAACTTTTAAACTGAACTCTTAAAAGTCTTATGATGTCATTCAAAGAAAAAAAAATGTTGTATCGTCTTTCTGAACACACTTTTGTAAGTAGAGGATGTGATAGCAGTCGTTTCGCACAACTACAAAGGAGGAGTGAGGCTGGACAAACATACCGAACAACCATTCAAACACCACCAACTATCAGAGACCTAGTTCAAAAGCAAAAATGGTGGGAACAAAACTGACAACAATAGAACAAAAGATTGTCCCTCCTGGTAACTGTGAGATTTGAAAAAGGACCAGTTTACAAAAGAATCAACCCAAACAAATTCTAAAAAAAAAAAAAATGCCTAAAAATGCACATCCGCACATGGCATCACTCAAAGACAGAACATATTTTTTTAATTTTCCTATTTTTGTTGATCCGATTGTTGATTACACAAGGTTTTTTTTTTCCTTTTTTTTTTTCCTTTTTTAAAGTTAGAAATGAAAACCAACAGGGTTTATGCGTTGTGGGATTTGGAGGGGCGTCTCAGGAAAAAAATGAGCCTACATTAGGTTTTCCAGCTCTGAGATGACCCTGAATCTTTGCTGGTAGAGGTCCAGTCACAAAAGGAGAGGAAGAAAGGTTTCCTCTCTGCAACAGGTAGAATATTCAAATGTTGCTGCTCCCTGGAGAAGGACAGAAAGAAAAAATGGTTAGATTCTTAACTAGAACTAGAGTAGACTAATGCTACAAGCACAATGTCTCTAGATACCAGAGTAGCAAAATTGTAAAAGAAACAACTACAGTAAAGCAGACAGTTCAATAAATTATATGTTCTGAGAAAAACCTAATTCCAATAATCTCCCAAAAATAAAATTGCCTTTACAAGATTTCCAAAAAACTGTTGTCTCGAAGTCAAGGTCACTGAGATTCAAACTTGTCCATGTAGCCTCGTTCTCAAATTATACACAAACTTAGAGGCCCACGCTGCCCACCCAGCCAACGGGGTGATGACTATACCCCATCAGACTTTTACAGCTGAGAGGTAAAAAGTTTTTTTCATGTGTTCTATACAATAATGGCATGAATAAGATAAGGATCAAATGTTTTCCAAGTTTTACCTGTGCACTGAGATCCAGGGAAGAGGGGGGAACAAGTTGTGTTCTGCCACCAGCACTCATCTTGCTGGTTCCCAGTTCCTTCCTGTTCACCTGTATTTAACAGAGAGAACTAAATAAGACAAATGCACAGTTAGTTTTGTTAAAATCAGTATTCATCCAACAGACTGATTTCACAGCAAATGACAAAACACTGTGTAGAAATTGACAATCTTCAGAAATCATTTGAATAAAGACTTACCTCTGACACATCTCCAATAAAGTCGTAAGCAATCCCATACTTGGGAATGTGACCAGTTGGTGAACATAAGCAGAACCGCTTTTCTCCTGAAGATTCCTCTTTTTGAATCTTGGTGACTGAAGTGTCCGTCTGTCCACCTGCACTGGTAACAGCTGCTGCTGTTTTGCAGTCTAAGCAAATCTCTTGCTCAGCGATTGGCAGGAGGGTACTGGAGCCCTCCTGTGAATCCAGAGAGGTCTGAGCACTCTTCTCCATGCCAGACTTCTTTAATCTGGGTAAGAATTTACCAGATTCCAGTTCTGACTTCCCGTAATAAGGGCCCTCGCACTCTGCGTCCTC
Source organism: Oreochromis niloticus (assembly GCF_001858045.2). NCBI lineage: Eukaryota > Metazoa > Chordata > Actinopteri > Cichliformes > Cichlidae > Oreochromis > Oreochromis niloticus. The sequence goes on from NC_031967.2 coordinate 4,748,481, forward strand.
CTCCAAAGGTTTCAGGTCTGCCTGAGGATCATCGAAGACGTCGACTGGCGCTAGGACGGGAAAACTCGTCTCCTCTTTGTCAGACTCAGCCTCAGAATCACTCGCTCCACCAGGAGACAACTCAGAGGCAGATATTGGTCGGAAATGGGTCCTGGGGGAAATACGAATGGCCCTGTACTGTGTCCGATTGATGCCATATATTCGAGGGTGAAAAGCTTCATTCTCAGAGTCTGAGCAAAGAATAGATTTTGGCTTGAACCCTGGACTGAATGACGCCATATCCTCAGGCTCAAAGGAACACTCAACATGAAGGACTTGAGAAAAGGGATTGTTCAGGTTGAAGGATGCAAATGGGTATTCCAAACCTTGATCCTCACTATGCAGGCCTCCATAAGATCCAAGCAAATCTTCATGGAAGATGAAAGAAAATCCCTTATTCAATCCATCACCGCCTCCTCTAATGGCCTGGTCACTCTGCCCAAAGGACACCAGGGGCCTCCACAGGGGCCTGTGCCCAGGTGCAAAGCAGCTGCTCGTGTTCATGAACACATCAGTGCCAGTGATGGTGAGCATATCTGAGCCTGAAGCAGATGCAGCTGCAGCAGCGCACTGCAGCAGGTTACCTTGGCCGTTACTTGGCGGCACAACAGCCCAATTCTTATCACCGCTTAGTGTCTTCAACTCTCCATATACCCCTCCTAGGATGAACGACGTGCTCTCCTTGTCAGAGTTCAAGTCCCAGGGCTTGGACGGAGTCATGTAATCCCCAGCACCATCTACCTTGGAGAGTTTGTTTTTGGCCAAGTCCTGTTCTTCTTTCTTGCCTTCCCATAGGTGATATTCTGACCGCTGCACTGCTTTTTTCTGAGGTCCCTGAATTGGAGCTCCTTTCGCCTGCACCTCCAGACAGCTGCAGCAGTAACCACCTGACTCCTCTGAGAAGAGGCCCTCGCTTGATTTTTCTGCTCTTTGACGTGACGTTACAGATTTGCCGTTTCCAATTGCAGTCCAAATGTCTTTTATTATCCCTGAGGTGTAGTTGTCACTCTGTTGGTTTGTGTTGTCTGAAAACATGCCAGTGCTATACTGTTTACTCTCGTCCTCTTCCAAAGCTATACCACAAATGGACTCCAATTTAGATTTTTTGGTGAAGGTCTGATTGGACGCTGTGCTAACACTGACCTCCTCACACTTGCAGCCAGAGTCTTCTTGCAAAAAATCCAAGATTTCATCCTCGAGATATGTACTGGTCAGAGGAGGTATTATACAGTTAATCTCTTCACTGCCAATGTGAGCAACATCTTCTGCTGGAACATTTCCTTGCTCATTGTCAGAACGAGTCTCCTCCGAATGAGACCACGGACTGCACGTTCGCGTTGATAGGTTGGAACAGTGTTCAGTTTCGTCAAAGGCACTATTTTTGGTCCATATTAGCAAACGAGACTGTTTATTAGAATGTGGGTCGAGACAGCTACTAGAATCGGTGTTGTTTTCGTGACCAACGGTGAGGGAGTCGCCAGGAAAAGGAAAAGTAGGACTGTCGTACTGCAGCTCGAAAAGAGAGAAGCAGGATGGTTCACTGGTGGCTTCAGGAACGGGGCACTCCTCCAGATGTCCTGACAGTTTGCTCAGTGTGAATGAAACACTATCAAGGAGAGGAGAGAGACGGATGGGAGAGTCTCCTATGAAGCTTTCTCCATCTATATCCTCTGAAGTAGATGGTGAATAACATCCCCAAACTTGCGCCATGTTTTCAAGATCCTCCATTAAATATCCAACAGATCCTGAAGCTTCCTGCATTGCACTTTTCCCTTGCTGCTCAAGGCCATCTAACACTAAACAACATTCTGCCTCAACGTCTCTTTGCTCTTTGCTTTTCTGTCGAATCATGCTTAAGATCCGACTCTCTTGTATTGAATCTGAGGCACTAGTATCCAATATGGATTGATAAATATCTACTTCATAGAAGTGAGTGAATTCAGACAGATGCTTGTCATCTAAATCTCTACTATCCTCTGGCTGAGGGCAGCTTGAGGTCCCAGTGAGTTCAGCAGCTTCATCGTCTGCTTCGCCAGGCCCTTCTACAAAGTGCCCATCCACAAATGAGCCTGCTGCTAGGTATGCTCTCTGGTACTCATTGGCGATGTAGATTCCCTGGATTCTCTCCGGAAGCCTCTCCATGTTGGTTGACAAGGAAAAGCCACCGGGAGAATCTACCTTGCTTCGATATTTTGTTTCCAGCTTGCTTTCTCTGCTGCTGAAAGGTATGAAATACTCTGTTATGGGCTCAGTGTACCAAAGTGGCTCCTCCATGTATTCTTTTCTGTTCCTGGCCTCAATTCCGGACTCTTTTGCTTCCACCCAGCCTGGATCTTTACGAATCTCTTTCAGCGGTCTCTTCCCCTTTTTGTAAGGCTGTGGTTGCTTGGCAGTGCCACCGGTGGTGCCACTACTGCTCCCTCCTGTGTTTCTTCGCTCTTCTTTATCAAGAACCTTCACCTGCAGCTTCACTTGCCCACTGTTGCGTGTTCTCCTATTCTTTGCAGCCTCCCTGGACTTGTGCCTTATTCTAACTGCCTTGCTTCTTGATGACTTCGAGTCACCCTGGTTCCCACTTGAGCTCGAGCCTGCCTCACTAGAGCCAGAAGACCAAGATCTTGGTCGGTATTTGCCCTCAGATCTGTGTCTCATCTGTCTCTTAGAGTGGACAGTAGGTTTCTCCTCTGCTGTTGCACCACCGTGATATCTGTTTTCTTTCTCCTTCTTGCCTCGTCGTTGCTGGCCTCTCTCACTGGTTACAGTAGTGATGGTACCACACGCCTCTAGGTTTCGCTCCTTTGCAGCCTCGCCTTCACTGTTGCAATCTTTGGGGGAAGAGGTGTCTGTGCTAGTTTGTGGGGCTGCAGAGGATGAGGAACTTGAATACGTACAGGCCTTAGCCTTGTTCCACACTGTCATAATCTCCTGGAGACAAACAGATTTCTCTGACAAAGGAGGAAAGGCTTCATAATACCTGCAGGTATAAGAGATGGGGAAATGGGAGTTACATGCAATTTAATTCAATTACAACTGTAAAAGGTCACCTTTATTTTTTAGTAAAACGAACACTTAGGATGAAAACGTCCACATTATATAGCTTACATTTCCACCTGGTCCTTTGAAGAGGGGGACTCAACACGTTCTGGAGACTGAGAGCCATCAGATTTCCTTCGAATCTGTTTTTCCTCTGCACAAAACATTAAACACCAAAACATCACTTTAGAACAATCACTCAATGTTTTTACATGTTTTTAAATGAAAGGACTATAGATTTGATAACACAGGATATCAAACCTTTCTGTTTGTTTTGGATCTCCTTCAGTTTAGAGCAAAGCTCTTCAACGAGGCTTTCAATTCCGGAGTTCTGCACAGGTTAAAAAAGACAAAAAGATTAGAGTTGCATATTTTTATGCTGTACTTAATTCCCACAACTACCCAACTTTGGACAGCAAATCTCAGCAGGGAAATTTACCAAGACATTGCAGTTTTCTTGCTTTCCTATGTGTAGTAACAATATAAATTGTTTTATAAAAAATACTTGTCATACATGGTTCAAAACAAGCAAATTGTAATATTAAATAAAGTAACCAGAGTTAATGCAAAAATTATTGCTTTATAATTATTTCATTCAGTGATGGGGGGAGAAAAAAGCCATCCAACCCTATTGGCCCTCTTTTGAAATAGTAATTGCTCCCCTTTGTTAAACTATGAATGAACTGTGATCAACCACAATATTTTGGAAAGCCGAGTTCCGTAGTCAAATGAATCCTAATTACTGCCATTCCAGTTAAATTGAGAGATCACTTAAATAGAACCCATCTGACAAGGTAAAGTAGACCGAAACATCTCAACACAAAGCACATCATGCCACAAGACTTTGGGAGTCCAGCAAACCACAGTGAGTGACATTATCCACAAATAGAGAAAACTCAGCTGTGTGGATGCATACTGTCTGGGATACTACTGCTAAGAATTTTTACACACACACACACACACACACACACACGCATATCATTGTTCATATATATATATATATATATATATATATATAAAATATCTCTTTACGCATATGTTCCTAGTATGTGCAACAATGAGCCAAAGTTGTGCATGAGGCATATGTCCGATCCTGAACTCTCTCTCTTTTTAGGTCCTAAAATTCCAACAACAGAGTTACAGTGCAAAATATGAAAGAAAATTGCTCCTTCTGAAGACGGAAACACAAACTCGTTTCACCGCGTGATCTAAAAACATGTTGTACAACCAAGCTACGAAAGAGGAGATGCTAGCAGCTGGAGATGCATGACCCAAATATAAACAAATGACTCAACCAAGTGTGGTTGAAGCACCCACTAGTTCAAATTTGTAGGACAGGAAGAGCAAATGGTGAATGGAAATTACTGATGCAGTAACATGGTAGCAAAGTAGGGGTGGTCCAAACGCCTGACCCAAGATACAAAATTCCAGGCAGAAAACATTTTTCACTTGTTGCGTAACTCCTAAAGGGTTACAAGTAGGGCTGCTCAATTAATCGAATTTTAATCTAGATTACGATCTGGGCTTTCAACGATCATTAAAAATGACTGAGCCAATTATTAGCACCTCCCTCGTGCTTTACTCTCCCGCTGCTCCGTGCGGCAAATCAAGCGCACCTGTCTGCGTTTCGAACTCGCGTCACAACAATTAAGAGGACCCGAGGGAAGCTCGGAAAGCTAAGCAGAAGTTATTTGGAGAGGAGAGGATAACAGTTGCTGAAGAAAGAATGCCGTTGGTTGAAAAGAGAGGTAAAACGACTTCAGTGGTGTGGAAACATTATGGGTTCGCGGAGTCAGACGTGGATCAAATATTGTGCAGTATTTTGAAGTTCACTAAACATAGATGTTTACATTTTTCATTTATTTTTTATATTGCAAACATTTGCACTGTAATCAGTATTTGCACACTATTTTATATTATCTTTAAAGCCATTACTCAATACATTGTTATTGTTAAATAAATATCGTCAAATAATCGAGATCTCAATTTCAGTGAAAATAATCGTGATTATCATTTTTGCCATAATCGAGCAGCCCTAGTTACAAGGTTAATTTCCTTTAGTTATTGCTAAACAAAAATCTTGAGCAGTTATTTTAATACTTCTACTTAAAAATTAAAGAAAAAAATAAAAATATTGGCGACTGCCAGTGCTAATCTTCAGCCTGCTAGTACACACATCTAGGTTTCTATCAGTTTGAAAATTCTACGTCGCCTTGTTCTGATTTATTGAGTTCACAAGATTTTTAGAAAACTTGACCTCGACCTCAAAGTCAGAGGTCACTGAGATTCAAAATCCCAGATTTTTCGTAGATTGAAAATCCAACATCCCCAACATTCCAATTAACTTCACCCCACTAACTCCATGTCTTTGGATTGTGGGAGGAAGCCAGAGTACACTGAGAGAACCCACACAAACACAGGGAGAACATGCAAACTCCACATAGAAAGACCCCACTCTGGTGGTGGAATTTTTAGGACCTTGTGAGGCAACAGTGCTAAGCACCATGCCGCCCCGATCCTCCAATGTGCCTGAATTAAAATAAAAAGTGGGCCAAAATGTGTCCACAGCAATGACTGCAGTTCTTGCTGTCAAGGATACGACAAGCAATATTTTTAATGCAACATGCAAATGTGACAAATATGGAGAAAAAAAACAAACAAACAAAAACAGCACAATCTTGCCTTAGGTAAGACTGCAGTGTTCCTAACACTACTACTACACACTACTCTGACCCAAACGAAAGAATGAAAAACACAAGATGGACATAACTTAAGCCAACTGAAATACAAAAGTTCAGGCATGCTCAGAAAAGACTGTTCTAGGGCTGGGCTATATCATACCGTTCACGGTAATACCGGTATAATGTTGGGCAACGATAGGAAAATGAAATATCGCGATAGAATATGGGTAAAACGTGCATGCGCAGTGCCTATGTTTACATACGCACATGGCGGCGACGCAGAATGAGAAGAGCGAAAGTGGATCGTTAAATGAAACGGATGAACCAGAACTGGCGCTCGAAAATCTGTCAAATGTTTTAGTACGACTTTGCTAAGCTACGAAGCCGCACGGCTTGATGGATTGTCGGAGCATTACGGCTATCGTACGCAGGCGCCTCGCGGAGTGATACGTACTGTGCTTCAACATAATATTACCGTATTGTGTGTGTATGACCTCTTTTTAAGTTTTGTGGATATTCTACATGGTTATGCTGAGGATATGTCGGCCAATTTCCACTGGAAATGCCTTTTGGTTGAACTGTCAGCAAGGAATTTGCACTGTTACATTTTTATATAACTTTATTGCACATAAAAAAAACAGCTGCTTGTTTAAGTGAAAATACATTGATGGGGTTTTTTGCACTAATAAAGTTGTGGAGTTGTAAAGTATTTTGTCTAGTGTCAATTATATAGTCAGTTATATCGTTATCGCAAATTTTCAAATGTATATCGTGATAAATATTTTTGGTCATATCGCCCTGCTCTAGACTGTTCAATATTTAGCTTTGGTACAGAAATGCTTTAAAAAGTATATAAATTTAAAAAAACTAACGATAAGTAATTGACTTACATGTTTTAACAATGTGCAGTTGCTACATATACTGTTACAATACACTGCTTCCTTCAACAGTTGAACAGAATGTGAAAAACAGTAACTGTAATAAACAAAACAACGTGTTTAAAATGCCAGCTTAAACCAAGGAATCAGAGCAACCAGCGTGAAACAAATAAAACAGCCATTTCTCAACACCAGCCCTGTTGCAGTTTATCACATATTTGTTGTTCATTCTTCCAGAAAACAAAATTTCTTACCATACCACTTCATTAAAAGGAAACCAAAGTTTTCTCCTCCCCGTGTTTCCTCTTGCATCATTGTGCTAATGCCGGTCAGCTGACAACCCACAGACTCTGCTGCAATTCCATGCACTGTGTACTGGTTAAAAAATAGAGTGCAGAGTCCAGTCCCCAGGGAGGAGCTCCACACTCCTCCCTCTTGCCTTGCAGATCCTTCCCCCTTTCTCCTTCCAGCTATTTACACTGTGTCATTCTCAGCTGAAGCACACACCCCCTTACTACAGCTGACCATACATGAAAATCCCAGCATTTTTTTCTGCTGTCTTTCCCCTTCAGAAACATAGAAATGCAATATAATTTATACTTGTGTAATACCCTAAACCCTTACACAAATGATGTTGATTTTGAAGGTCATTTAGAAGTCAGAATAGCACCATTTTATGTTCAATAAAAACTTAACTTCTGACAGTAATATAGCCCTTCTAATGCAGACTAATTGAAGGTGTGACCATCCAGCAAAAAAGGTGACTATGCATTTTCAATACAGATCTCCCTTTTCCACTGCTTTGGCTTCACATACTGACATTGCTTTATTCACAGTCTATCCACTGCGATTCAATCAATTAGGAGCTGCATGACTGCACCTTAACAAATGACAAGAATACTACAGTAACAGATTCCTTACATAATTAGCACCACCATGTCTCTTGCATTCAGACTGCTTTTCATTCACAAGTTTCCCAAAAGTGGAGTCAGTGACAGTCACCAGCCAGTTTATCAGGTTCCGAAGCAAAGATGATTTGAGTTTATTTTATACAGAAAATAAAATCATAAAAAATAAAATCTAAGTTGTGTCATAATGAACATCTGAACAACCGCAGAGTTACAAGAGCCAAATAGAAGAAAGCTTACTTCATCAGATGCAGAGCGGAGACATTGCACAGCGGCTTGCTTCTTCATTTCCTCAAGACTCAGATCGGTCCCTCCCTTCTTTTTGCTCTTGCCCCATTTCTTCCCCGTTCCCTTCTCCCATCCCAAGAAGATGTCATTTTCCTTTAGCACACAAACCAAGAAAAGTCAGTCACAAAGCACGTACAAAACAAATGGGTAACATTGAGTAACATTGCACAAGTCATGGATAACTGTTATATGGTATCCTAAATATGTAATAATATTTCTGTTCAGCATTATGTACCAAAACAATCTGCAGATAAATATAACAGTGTATTTAATAATGTAAAGGCAAAGAGCAAAACTCAAAGAGGAATCAGTGGTACAATTGCCAGGTGAAAGAAAATCCACACTGTGAACCTCTCCTGGCAAACTGACTTATTCCCCTGATGAGACCTTTTTATTCCTACACCAGCAATGAAAATAATTTCTTTAGGGTAAAAGAAGTTTTCTTTAGGGTTGTAAATTCTCACCTGGTCTTGTAGGTCATAATCATAACTGTCATGCAGGAGAAGACTGAGAACATAGCGGGTGTAGATCATGGCATCAATCCCGCACTTCTCAAGCTCCTGGCCTAGCCAGCTTTGCACTGGACCCAGCGAATGGAGCAGCGACATCTTTGAGGCAGGCAGGGGGCCCACAAGAGGGTAGGGGCAAGAGAGGTTCTCAGGAGGAGCAGGACCGTCTGAATCGGTGCTCACTGGACGCATGGGACCTCAGGTATTGGCCATTCTCGGGTAGAGCAACATTATGACAGGTATTTACTGCTGAGTGGTTGGTGGAGAAAGGTGCAGAGGCGATTAACCTATCTGGAAGAGGAGGCCGTCACTCCAGCAGTACAAACTACATGAGGAGGCATGTAGGATGTTTTTTTTTCCTTTTTTCTTTTTTTTTATTGCTTTGAGCAAAAAGGGGGGATGTTACTCATCAGGCATGGCTTAATGCTGCTGATATATTTCAGCTTCTGAGCAAAACACAAGACGTGTTTGCATTTCAGTCAGAGGGGTCCATTTTGGGGCTACGTCTTACTTCACCGGCACAACCTGAAACAGAGCAAACAAGTTTCTCACATATATTTTCAGTGTAGAATGCAAGTGAGCATAGCAAAGCAGCGTGGATCAAGACTTTTTTGCTCCTTTCAGCTGAATATATAGTGCATTTTATGGAGCAAACGAAGGAGAATTTAATGTTATAACAGGTCCAACTGCAGCATGTGTGTCAGATAATCAAATCTTTATTTATTTATTTTTTGTTACTATAAAATCTTAAGAAGTAAGCCCAAGCTCTTTCAGCGGAATAAAAAGGTTTGTTTTAAGCAATGCTGCATTTCCTCAAAATATAGCCGACTGTGACCCTTCACATAAATCTCAAATGTCCATGCTATTCAGGTCTGCATGCCATTTAAGTGACAGACAAAGTGAAACATGTTTGTAGTGCAGGGCATAAAGAAATCCTTCCTGTTTGACTACTTTTGTATACCACTTATCACGATCACAAAACATCCGCATTGTTTCATGACTAATATCGCCAACAAGTTCTGTATTAGCGACAAACCCAACAGCTGAGTGTAACTGCGGGCAGTGAGCAGGGGAAGGCTCGTATAGCAGCGGTGGATTAGGACACCGACGTGAAGAGCAAATGGAGGCTGCGGCGATTTGATTGGCTCCAGTGCTCGTCATTCAGCGGTGGTATATTATAAGTTACGACATAAAAAGGTCGAGATACGAAGCCTTAGAGCTTGCCATCACGTGATTCCAGCAGTCGACACCTTTATGTATAAGAATGTTTATTGAAGTGCAGATGGACAGCAGCTGAAAGGTTAGCTAGCTCGAAAACTACTAAATATGGCTGACCAGTATCTCCAACCCAGCTGTTTCTTATATGCACACCATCTCCGGCCGGCAGTTAGCTTTTCACTGCACGACACCACACCAACAGACCAACTTTATGCAGCAGTACTTAAATTATCCCACATAAGAAAACAAATGCGTGCGGCTTTAGCGAGTTTATTGTGACTTCGCGCAAATATTAACTGACATTAACGTTACGCCGTTGAGCTACCGAGTGCGGCAAAGCAACTACAGGGAAATCTAAAACAATATTTAGTATTAGACAGAAATGTCATCAACATGCCAATATACCATTTAGTCTGTCATTAGCCAACAGCTGTGGTGTCAGCTAACGTTGCGCTGACTTATGCTATAAGAGTCATTTTGCAGTCAAACAGCAAGGTTAGCTTGACCACCGACCTTTAGCTAATAAGCCGTTAGCCAAGTTAGCTGCCGACAGCTTCTCATTTTTGGTCATAGGACGGACCTTAATATTAATACGACTACCACCTACCATACATAATTATAACGAGGCGTTTGTTTAATTTGGTTCTTTTCTTCTTCTTTTTTTAATCTGAAGACAAACGCTACTGAAGTGGTGACCAGGTAAACGGAGCTTGTTTCGGTTACAGAGACCTGACAGTTCTCTATTAAATATATCAACACGCTAACGTTTGAGCAACTTTCTGTAACACGGCACATGAAAATAGCAAGCACAGAGTCAAAACAAAACGGAGATGCGTTTTTATTAAAACCGAAACAACCATTACATAAGGTTAGCTACGCTTGTTGTTGTGACCGAGGGGGAGGAGGAGCGGCTGCCCGGTAGCCTACAGAGGACTTTCAGACGTTTCCCTTCAAAATTGTGCGTCATATCGTCGTATATAGGCAAAGAAGTAAGCTGCTTAAGCATGGAACACCAAGTAGGAACTAGGATATTTCAATGCAAAAAGAAAACTTCCATGTGAGTCGCTGGTTTACGTACCTGCCGTTGGCTGAAGTTAAGAGAAGCAGCGAGAGGGGAGCGGCAATTTCTCTCCCGCTGCTGTTCCGAGCTCGAGCTCTGGAATCTGTTCCAGTCGCATAGCTATCATGGACGCCGACAGAAATGGCGCTGTTTTCACGTCTAGTGCGTCTTCAACAGCGTCAAGGAAACTGGCGTCATTCGGGCTCAAACATGAGAGAAGGTCACACTGTGACGAGACTACGCGCAGAGCCAAAATGTCCGCTGAGTAACGGCAGTTTCATTTAGAAACGGACTCCAAACGCACCGCCCTTTGCGTTCGTATCCAAGCAACAACGCAAACCGCTGCTGATCCTGCTCGTATGGGTTGATCCCTCCGCTGGGGTATTGCATCAGAAGGCCATCTAGTACTGTCATCGTTTATACTCACAAAGGCGGGTCTGACGGGGTCTCCCCTACGCCCCCTGAAGTGTAGTTTCGGTTCCGGCGTCCCCCCACTAAAAATTGCTGTTTTAACACAGGAAACGCCAACATTCACTATGTGGGAATACAAACTTGAGTTGATAGAACTCAGAAAATCACCGTGTCCTATAGTAAAACGGATGATACTGACCAAGTTAAATGCAAATTTCATTCAGTAATGACGCCTTCTTGTCTGAGTTCTAAGAATTTGTAGACATTATTCAAATTTCATGTAGACATTTAGGTACAATTAAATAATATTGTTTACTGTGACATGCTGTCTCTTTGTCATTTGAATGCCAATATCTTATATTTCACATATTACACATTTATAAATGAAACCACAATCAGACATCATTTAAATCCAAATAGAAAATGAAATGGTATCCTCTTAATTTGACACTTTAAAAAAAAAATATTTTTAATAAAGCAGGCTAAGTCTGAACTGATGCAGAACTGATGCAGCTGATGACCACACACACTCGGCATGTTTATCTGTATGATTCACAAATACAAGTACATATGTCAGAATAAAATCTGACCATTTTGACTTTTTGCTCTTTATTAATTACAGCTGGAGCTTTATCTCATACTGTCTGTCATTACTACTTTGAGTGCAGCTTTTAGTCACTTTTACCACTATTACTATGTATAGCTCTGCAATTCAACAAGAAAAAAAGATTTACAGTGTAGGATTTAGTAACAAGAACAATCAGCATCTCCAGACTACTGCAAATAGAGAAATTTTGGTTCAGTGGCAGTAGTGTGTTGACAGTCCACTGGCAGTTATGGATCATCCGTCTACCTGCAGAGAGCATTTGTTGAGAAATGGCAGCGGTGTCAAAAATATGTGATGCAGCCAGTCCCACATATTTTTCCATATGTTGTTATTAATCCATCAGCCAACTGTGGAGAAATTATAACATATGAAGTATTAAAGTAAAACTGAGTGTTAAAAACAGCTACTGTCTTTAGTTTTTGTGCTGTATTATTTTTTTCATCTTTGATGGTTTTTTTGTGCTTCTCTCTTCTACTGTGCATGTTGATCAAGTATTCAACCAATGCACAGTGTCATCACATTAAGCAGTACAGTTGAGAGCATGCTCATGTTTGTAAAAATCCCCTCTCTGTAGGCAAATACAATCACAAAATCATAAATAAAGCATAAAACTGTGTGTTTTGAGAGGGGGTTGATGGTGCTTGTTCTATGGACTGCCTTCTAATAAGGATCTATAGTGTGGCACTCTTTATCTGACCCCAGGGGTTATGACCTTTGTGCTGAGACGAGCCAAAGCCTATTGACCAGCTGTTTCTACCACTATGTGTGCAGATACACACACACAGACACAGCACAGTGTGCTTCAATCAGGTTAGCACTAATGGTGAGAGAGCTAACTGTAAATACATCGTAATATTACCCACAATATTCCAAAATTAGAACAATTCAACATCAAATAGGCTGTGAACTTGGCAGCTGGCAAGTTAATATCCCATTTGAAAGTGTTGGACAACTGTGTTGTAATATATAACTTTATCGGGGAAGTCCTGTAAAAATTCAGGTATGCAAAGCTTGTGCACAACAGCCACATATGAATTTCTGTTTTGCCTGCAAGAGCACTGGGGATAAAAAGTCAAATTCATATTGACTTTTTGTAACCTGGAAACTAAAGCCATGAGGAAGAATTATAAGTTTTCAGCATCAACATTCTGTGCACACTGCAAATTCAAGATGGTTTTTTTTTTTCATTGTTTACTTTCTGCCTCACTTTTTTTTTGCCTTTCCTGTTACATGATAACATCTCATGAAAGCCTCAGCCATGAGCACAGCAGCAGTTTAGCCCAAGGCTGTTTGACATCTTCACATGTATCTCATCACCAAATTTGCACAGCAGTAACTATAAACTGTCCAAACGGTTTGTGAGGATTAAAATACACAACGCTGGGCTCTGTGGAAAGTACGGTTTTGTAATACCACAAGTTTCCCTATACTCATCAAAAGCACAGAGTCGGGTTAAAAAAATCTAGCAGATCCTGATAGCCTAATCAATACAATCAATCAGGCAGTCTAAATTAGATGTAAATTAGATTTCAAATTATCCAAATTGAAATCAAATTTAATCTACAGAAACAAGAATCAAATGTAACAAAATATATATCAATTTTGGCCTCATTTTTCTCTTATTACAAGTTGATTTCTTTAGTAAATTTAGTAAATCGTCCACTCTTCTCTCACCCCAACCAGTCGCAGCAGATGCCCGCCCCTCCCTGAGCCTGGTTCTTCCCTGTTAAAAGGGAGTTTTTCCTTCCCACTGTCGTGAAAGTGCTTGCTCATAGGGGGTCATATGATTGTTGAGCTTTTCTCTGTATGCATTATTGTAGGGTCTACCTTACAATATAAAGCACCTTGAGGCAACTGACGTTGTGATTTGACGCTGTATAGATAAAATTGAATTGAATTGAATATGGACTGGATGTGGTACAGGACCCTCCATTCAGAGAGCAACAGCTCAATCTGCTCTGCTCTTTGCTCTGACAGCTTTCTCATTTGCCAGTGTTAATTGAAAGTCAATTTGGAACAGATGGCAGAGTTAAAAGATGCCCTATAATCCTCTCGCAGCAAAAGGGGTTAGGGAAGTGGGGGTAGGGAAGGATGCCTCTGGGTGATTCCACTACAATGTTATGACAGTAAAATGTTTCTCATAATGCTATAGCTTTGCTTTTCAACAGAGCACACAGTACCATTTCAAAGTGAAATTGGTTCTCATTCACATGGTGGGTCAAATCTTTTATTTGTCACAAGCATGAGAGCAACCAAAGCTGATACTGATTTGAGTTTTAAAATATCACCTCATTACTTGAAGTTTCCTGCAAATTTCTCTATTTTCATGCTGCAAAAAATATAAACGAACTCACGACTGAAAGCTTTAATGAACATTCAAAGAAACTATACACAATGGGATACATACATTTCAAGTTCTTAGAAACAATTAGCTCCCTTCAGTGAAGAGATTTACTACACCTGACTGCCTCATTAAAGGTCACTACTCCGCTGTGTATTTTCAATTTAAGTTATATAGTGTCAAGTCACAACAATGATGAGAGAGAGACAGGACAACGACTAGTCACCATTATTTTGTAGTAACCTTCACATCTACAGCATAAAGTGGCAAGTATTTTAAGGAGAATATTCTAGAAGATTGACATATGTCATTGTGGTATTTTTGAGGGCCTAACATTTTATTAATTGTGAAAAACTTAGATATTCAAATAAAATGGTGTGGAGAGTATAGCAGTCTTTATAAAGCCTTTAGTGGGTTTCAAGAAATTACAGTTGAGCATCTTTCAGACTAAGTGCAATATATAGAATAATTGAAAAATCTGTGCTTACCTAGCGAACTTGCTAACAATGCTAACATTGAGTCATGATATTTTGTAATTTGAGGTAAGCTATGTTGTTAAACTAGGGTGACCAACCGTGCTCTTTTCCCCGGACATGTCCACTTTTCACGTTCTATCTGGGGCGTCCGGGGGGATTTTCGAGATGGATGAAAATGTCCGGGTTTTCCTACAGAAGACCCATATGTGCAACGTCATCCCCGAACTACTGTGTTGTAAGTGGTTGTTCCCCGCTCACAGATGGGACAGAGCGTGGAGCGGCACGCTGAAAAGATGCCAAAGCGCAAGTGCATCTTTTTAGACAAACTGCAAAAGAAATTTACCTCGTACCATCCCGGTCGGAATAAATGGGAGGCGTAGTGCACTGTGTGCAGAGCTGGCACATACGTTTGTATGTCTAACAAAGGTGCCGGAGATCTTGTTGCTTACATGGACACAGAAAAACATAAAAAGGCTGCTCGAGGCGAAAATTCATCTAGTAAGTTGACTGAGTTCTTTGTTACACCTGGGAAAAATGAGGATGCTGTTGTATCTGGAGCAGAAGGTGCACTGGCATTTCATACTACGAGGCATCAGAATAGCTAGACCCATGGATTGCACTAGTGTGTTGCTAAAAAAAAAAACCCCCAAAAAAACAACATTTCCAGACTTTAACACAGCTAAAAAGTTCAGCAGTGCCTGCACCAAGATTGAAGCTATTGTCACTCTTGAAGCTAATGAAATCCATTACTGTGGCATTTCTCAGACTTCAGTAACCATGGAACAGAGAAAATATTCCCAATCATACTTTGACTGGAAGAATGGTGGCGTGCAAACAAAATTAATTGAGGTTAGAAACGCCAAATGAAACAGCAGAAACCATTGCACAATACCTCACTGGTACCTCACTGGTAATTTTTCTTATACAGATGAGGCATTATTTCTGTAACATTATTTAATTCCAGAGGTTTTTAAGTTATTTTTTTTGCACTTGTTGACTTGTAAAAGCCTATATGACATTTTTTATTTCACCATTCATTAACCACACAGAGAAGGCATCTTTTAAATATGTTAACATTTTCTTTAAACAAACAGTATTATTAAAATTCGTCATGACTGGGCCAAGTGTCCTCTTTTTTGGAAATCAAAATATGGTCACCCTAGTTAAACTATATAAGAAAAGGTCCCCCGTTTATGTCATTATTAGGTAGCACTTTATCAGTTGTACAGTAAACCACTCTATACATTTTATAGTACCTAATGCCATTCAAAATAGCTCATATTAATAAGCTAAAGTAAGTTTTGTTGCTAGCAACACTAACAACACAACAAGTGCAGCTAGTAGTTTTCCTGTGTAAATAAATACTAGTCACAGTTAATCCTCAAGTAACAACTAGTTTGGGTTGTGCAGCCTTTTTAGTTTAACGATTTATAGTTACTGTCCTAATTTAACTGTGTGATTTAGCCACTTAGCTATTGGTGCTAAGAGTAGCATGTGAAAAAGTAAACAAACAACAACAAACAACAATTAATTTTGGTCAAATCTGTAAACACAATGAGCATAGGGACTTGACTTCATTAGGTTTGAGAAATTCACACCATGTTCTGAAAAAATGAAACCTAATGCTGAAACTAAACTAAAATATATTATTAAAAAACATGGAAAATACAAAACTAATAGTCTAATGATCATTTTCCATATACTGTAAACAACAATAAGCAAAGAATATAAGAAAGAGTTTTAACTAGCTCAGTCATCTCAGCAACAAATGCATATGGTAGTTAGGGAAAACTAATTTTTATATAAAAACTAGTTCATGCGCTTTAACCAGATTATCTGGGCTTTATGAGCACTTGTATAACACACATGGTAAGAGATGGTATAAATGGGTCAAGTAAGTGTTAGCTTGGTTACAAATAGCTAGTTCTACTAGCTCCTGATCCACCAATACAACTACGAACAGTAATGATAAATGAAAAAAGAACACCAGTCATTATATTTTATTACCAGTGTGCATTTATGTAGAGTTAGGTAAAATACTTTATATTTTTATTTTGAGTACTAAAGGACTGTTATCAATTACACAATGCAGTTAGTTATTGTTCAGTAAGTATCAGTAAGAGCAGATTGATACTGTCTGTATCAAGTGTATTTTTCTTTTAAAGGGCTTATTTCAGACAGGGAAGTTATTTATGTGTTATCCATATAATCGGATTGAATTCATGAAACATATTCCTCATTATTATAAGAATCTAATCACATGTTAGGATTCAGTGCTGACTGTAGAAACTTTAGCTCACATGTGCCGCAAACAGCAAGTTAATTCTCACCTCCTGTGAGGCTGACACACTTCTTACAACGCTAATCCATTTACAGAATGTAAATGCTCATGGAGAGACCAATTACAGCTTGATGCATTATTCAAAGAGACCACTCAACATAATTAGAAGACCAATGTGACTTAAGTTCATTTTTTTTCATCTCCAGACATGTTTACGACTGTCTGTGGTCTGTCTGGCCACTAATTGCATACATGCATTTGTATGTGCTTTAACAACAACTCCTCTAACTGTGACTAGTGTGGTTGAGTGATGCTTTGTTTCCTGTGCTCACAGTTGCACAATGCTCCTGCTAGCACTCAGCCCGCACACTGTACCTCTCCTCAGGCCATTCACAGAGATATTAATAAAAACAAATTCATCATCTTCTCTCAATTTGTCAATGCCAGTATTTTACCTGCAGTGCTGACTGCAGTCTTGTCAGCTTTCCTATTCTGGTCTTTATTGCATCTTATTGTAATCATGCCTCGGCTTGCAAATATGTATCAACCGCTGTAGCATTAAAATGCTGATAGAATGGTGCAGATCTGTAAATGTGTAACTCATATAACTTGGCCATATGAGGTTTTGTATCTATAAAAATTAAGAATGCGTGATCATTCAAATATTAAGAAAATTTCCAGAAATTTAGTAAAAGAAAAGGTTAAATTCCTTAGGAAAAAACAATGCGACTAATTTTCTACCACTTTTTTTACACTTTTTTTAAAATGTGGTCATACTGATGCAGATGATACTCCTGTAGTTCACCTAAACTAGCTGAGTGGAGGCTTAACAACTGTCCTGACTTGTGCAAAGCATTAATCCTTATATGTCTACTTATCTCACAAATACCCTACCAGCTCCCTCACTTAAACCACACAGAGTATTTCCAACAGTGAGAATGCTTTTGATGCAGACTTCCTCTATCGGGTGCTACATGTGAGACAGAGCAACTGTAGACCACATAACTTTACTCTCCAAATATCATTGTGGGTTAATGTGTAAATATGGATTTCTGTCAGTGAGCCAAGCAGCAGCAGCAAATACTGTCTGAAGATACTTTTCTACTGACGACATTCATGTTAAAGGTCAGCCTGGTTTCTGCTGTAGGAAAACTCATCAGTACATGATCTAAATGAGCTGTTTACACCATTGACAGTTATGACTTGACCAGAGAGCTCTCTCAGTGAGTCATTCAATGCAGATCAATGTGTCGACAGCTCTGGGCCTCTTCCTGTGATCACACGGAGCCCCTTAACTCAAGGTGGTAAAATTTAATTGATTATTACATTATGATCATCAACAGCAGACTAGTTTGTGTTGTAAAACAGCACAATTTGGCACACAAGCAAATGCTAACTGATAACAGCTGATGATTGAATGGTTTCACTCTTGATTGTGGACTTTGTAGATAATAATCCTCAGTGATATCTAGGGATTTAAGCTGCAGATGTTAAACACAGCACATGTTTTGCAGGGAGAGTAACTGTGAAAGCAAAGGCACAAATAAAGGCCTTCTGTGTGTGCTAATGGTTTTGGATGCTTTGAGATATGTGCTGGCTGAGAGTGATGTCACGCTAAGATAACAATGTGTAAATGTGTCTGTGCTGAAGGGTTTTTCTTGGGCCACTGACGATAAAGGCGGACAAAGTCTTCCTGTCATGTGGTTGGCTGCGTGTCAGTAAATGATCGAGTAATACAGAGAATGGCCCTGTTCACGTCAGGAAAGCACACATACATTGCTGGTTTTAATTACGTCAGAGGCAAATGGGTGTGAAAGCAATGAAAATGTGGATCACAGCACGGGGTCACAGTCTTTCCACAGAGAGCCTGTTATCAGTGCAGCACAGGCATGAATGTGCTCTCGATGCAAATGCCCTGGCCTCGCAGGCCTCAGTCAACCTGTCTGCTGTTTGCAAATGATGAAACTGATAGTCAGTTCACCAGGTTTACAGTTTCAGCCATACACAGCACAACAGTGAACTTTCTTTTTCATGCTCTGTTTGATCAGATCAAGTTTAACAACAAATGATTGAAAATGCAAATTTACAGTAAATTTATCCAGATTTTCATACAAAGTAAAAGATTTGGTACAAACCATCTTGTTTTTAGATTATCTTACATTATTATTATGTTACTGTACTGACTTCCGTAATCGTGCAACAGTTACTAACCAAACAATTGTTGTGTGTTTTTTTGTGATTCATGTTACGAAAGTTCTTTGGTTATCAGCAAGATGACAAGATGTGCCTTTTTCCTGCAAACTCACACTACAGTCATCTGACTTTAGTTCATGTGATGGAAGGGGGTAAATAATAGAACTCTACAACTTTTAATATGAGAGGCTCTTTAATGTTTATTGCATGAAAAAACAAGAACGTGCTAGACAGGCCCAGGTCACAAACAATTACCCACTGGTGCTAACACTTAGCACCTGTAAGTTAGCATGCAGCATGTTAACACAAAGCTAGGAGCAAAGAACACTCCATGCAGACACAATGACGGTGCAATGATAAGCAATGATGCAATGATGAGCACTCATTACCAACTTTCCTGTCAGCTTTGTGATAATACTTTTGTGATAATACTTCAAAGGTGAAGGTAGGACAAATAACCTAGCATGTCTTTGGTAAAACAGAAGCACCCAGGAGAAACCCATGTGGGCACAGGGAGAACATACGTCTCCATACAGAAAGGCCCCAGCTGACTTGAGCATTCAAGCCCAGAACTTTCATGCTGTTTGCATTTTTGCAATACGTCATGTTTAACCATTTTATACTTAAGGTCCCTGAAGTACTTACAGCACATATTCATAGCACGGTGACTCAGTCAGACAGTCATAGCTTTGAATCTCTTTTCTTCATGACTGAGTCTACTTTGCTCCCAAAATGGTTCATATAGTTAATGATTTTGTGGTATCTTTTAATGGTTATTTATGGTTATTTATGTGGGTCACTCAACAAACTGAGGAAGGTTTAGTCCTGAAAAAAATCTGAAACCCAAGCTGTAAGTCACAGTAGCCAGCTAAGTTCACAGTAATGTTTCCTAACCATTTAGTTTTTAGTGTGCCTCCATAACATACCTGTAGTATAGATGCATAGATGACATGTGGGCCAAAAGCTTGCTGAATCACATCCAACCTGCTAAAGTTCACTGGTTAATAGGTAAAAATAAATTGCCTTTGGTCTGAACACATGTTCACATTTAAGCAGCTTACTTAACTAAACAAAAGACAGAGAGGCAGCCCAATATCTGACAGAATTACATCAGCGTTTTATACTCTGACCCTCAGGCCTTGAGTCAGGGAGACACAAAAGAGGACACAAGAGTAAATCAGCTCTGCAACTGTGTTGCTGTGTTGACTCATCAGACATAGTACTATAAATATAATTCAAATAGAAATGGAATTTTTGACTAGTGTCTGATTTTGGAATTTTCCTTTATGACAGTAAACATATTTTTAACATAAACTGATGCAGGAACGGTGCCCCAGAACACAGGAAACAAAGTACCTGATGTTTCAAATTTGTTACAGGACACCCATGTCCTTTTTGAGTGCTTCTCTCAATGTTTAAGCAAAACCTACATCCATTTACAGTCAGAAGTAACCATTTACTTTCTGTTTCCTCTAAACCAAACCACTGTTAAAAATAGCCCTGACCAGTTGCTGTTTTTCCTCCTGTTGAAATTATATTTCCTGAAAACAGCAGTGCTCAGGTGTTTTCTGATGTCATGGATCTCTGAGCCATTGTTAAAAATCAAAGCATGTGACAGCTGTAAAAATCAAATGACAAAAAGCAGATCAAATAAAGGCTTCGTGCATGTCAGTAAATATCTTCACATTCGTTTATTGAACTCACTGTTTGACATTTCAAGAAAACAAAGAATGCAGTCAGGGCTCGGGACATTATTTATACAAGTTCTTAAAAAAGAGTGATGAGAATAAGATGCAGTTCACCTGAATTTAATTCACAGTAAGTGCTCCACATCATAAACCTGCGTGTTGTGAGTGAGTGAAAAGTCATGGTACCGATACACTGATGCTGACTTTTGGTCTGACTGGACTTCTCTGTCTCTCAGTCTTCATAACTCAGCATCCAACAGGAAAAGCAAGAATTCCAAACAAAGACACTGAGTTCAAAGAAATGTGTGGTACGGGAGGAATTTGGTGATACATTATATAAGTAGAACAAACTGGTTCTGCAAGAGAGGTTTGAAGGCAAAGCGCATCAACATGCCTATTTACATAGCCATTGTTTGGCATGTGATCCTGTCCTGCTTTGCAATGCAAAAAGGTCACAAGTACCCTTCCATGTATAACTATAGAGGCTCTCTCAGCAGCCATTTCCAGTATAAAGAAACATCCCATGTTTTTCACTGCTCTGGTTTAAAAGCCCACTTCACACATCTCTCTGCATTCTGTGCACTCCTTTCAGACTATTCATTTCATTTTCGGTCACTACAATTCGGATGAGTGAGGTGTGGGGGTAGTATTGGTGGGAGGAGATGGGACAGGCAGGAGGAGACTTCTGTTAATCTTATGAAAGTGAGATTGGCTATTCTGGATAATTATTGTGTCATAATATTTTGGCTATAATATACAATATCAGAATCATGTGTCCCATGGGGATTTATCATTAGAAGAAGGCTGAGAGAAGACTTTCACTAACTACTCTCCACCTTCACAAGCTCTCACTGTAGGGTCAAATATTGTGGAAACCCGATGAATTTCTACATCTGCAAAGTCAAAGACATTACAGAGTTGACAAAAAGACACAAAATTATAATATTACAGTTATACTGAGAGTATAATGCAAAGTCAGTCAGTTTGCAGTTTGTAAAGAGTTTAATTTAGTAAGATGGTTAATAGGAACTGTGTACATTTACCCCTGGAGGGTCACTAATGCATGCTGTTGTTTATTAGCCCAGTTTTTGCTGATTCCTGGAGCACACTGACAATGGAGCAGCATTCGCTCGAGCGAATCAGAAATGACCTAACAGATCACATCTCAGTAAAGTTGGTTAACTTTGTGTTAACAGGAGTCTGGCACAGAGGATTCTCTGTAGATAGCACTGTGTTGCTTAAATGTGGCCTTCCCAGAACAATGCACATTCAGGATGGGAGCATATGTTACTCCAATACTTGTACACGCCTTTCAGCACTGATGGCACATTTTCAGATGTACACACTTCTGGTTCCATGGCGCAAGGTTTTGAGCTGAGCAGTGACAACAAGCCAGATGGTCCCTCTGGTCTCCTCTGGAGGATGTAGCGTCCATGTTTTTAAAAAAGACATTTCAATTTGTCTGACCACAGGACAGTTTTCCATTTCGCCTCAGTCCATTTTAAAAGAGCTTTGGTCCAAATTTCAACAACTCAATCATGTTTGTTTTTTAGTGCTGCATGAGAGGCCCAAAGATCAGCCTTCCTCCCAGAGATTTTTCCAGATTCTTGGAATCTTCTAATAATGTTATGTATTGTAGATGATGAGATAATTAAATCTTTACAATTTTATGATGAGGAACGTTATTCTGAAACTTTCCACAGTTTGCAGACGCACTTTTTGTAGTTCAGTGAACCACGCCAATCTTTACTTCTGAGAAACACTGCTTCCCTAAGATGGTCTTTTTATATTTGTAGTACCATTTAATTTTACAGCATGTACAGCCTAGTTCCAGTATAGTATCACTTTACATAACAATCAGATTCTGTACTCACAGTGGATTACTACGTATGTGTGTGTGTGTTGAATTCATTAGACCAGCGGTCCCCAACCTTTTTTGCGCCACGGACCGGTTTATGCCCGACAATATTTTCACGGACCGGCAATAAGGTGTCGCGGATAAATACAACAAAATAAAACTAGTGCCGGTACCGAAAAAAAGAAGATTTATTCATAACACACGTGAAAAGACCCAGGAAAACCGAGTTAACGATAAAAACGATAACAAAATGACGCTGAAAACTGATAAAAACCCTGAAAACCATACATTTCACACCTGAGCCTCAACTCTCGCGGCCCGGTACCAAACGACTCACGGACCGGTACCGGTCCGAGGCCCGGGGGTTGGGGACCGCTGCATTAGACCACTTGTGTCTCTTTGGCTTTATACATCATGCTATCTTATGCAGTTATTGTTTGCACATTGGTAATTGTGGTTACATTCCTTTATCAGTGCATTAAACACGTGGTTTTAACACTGCATATTAATGCATATCAGATGCTTTAAGCCACATCATGATAAAGCATCTAAAACCTTCAATTTGTTGTGCAGGTGGCCAAATGTGTAGGCTTATTAATTATATAGAATTAATGGCCTCTTGCAGTATTTTTTTCAAAGTAAACAGAGTTTCTGCTGTCCTTCTAACTTTGTAACCTCTGTTTTGTGGACATAGTGTGCATTTCTTTTCCCTATCTCAGCTGTCTAGTCTTTGAGCTCTGGCAAAAACTATAAACAGTTAGCTCCATAAATATTTATAATCTTGGTTCTGCTAATCTTGGTTAGCAAAATATATATTATATATGAAACAACTCAGACGCAGTTGAAGTGCAGACTTCTGGCTTTAATTCAGTGGGTTTGAACAAACACATAAAAATGTGATGAACTAATGCATTTTTAACACAATCACTTCATTTCAGGTGCTCAAAAGTAATTGGACAAATAAATAACTAAAAATAAAATGTTCATTTCTAATACTTTGCTGGCAATCTGATGTCTTGAACTCATGGACATCACCAGCATCACCATTGTGAAAGTGTTTCTCTTTACCATGGAAACGATTCTGCGATCATCCACCACTGTTGTCTTCCATGTAAATTCATGTTGCTGAGTTCAACAATGCTTGCTTTCTTTCTTTCTTTCTCAGGATGTACCAAACTGGAGATTTTGCTACTCCTAGTATTGTAGCAGTTTCTCAGATGTTTTTTTTTCTTCTGTTTTCGCAGGTTAAGGATGGCTCACCTGGATGAAGAGCTCCTTTGACCGTATGTTGTCTGTTAAAAGCAAAACCTTCCAAATGAAAGCACCACACATTAAATCAACTCCAGTTCTTTTATCTGTTTAATTGATAATGACATAATGAAGGAATTGTCCACACCTGTCCATAAAAGTCCAGCAGTTCATCTAAACAAAAGGCACTTATACAAAAACAGACATAGATGTGTTTATCATACCATAAAACAATAAAAGAAGGTACGACCTCTCTCATGACCCCAGGATGTGTGTGTATGCCAGAGTGTTCTGGGATGCACACAGAGTCTTTGCAGACTGCTAAGGATCACACATCCCATCATTATGCAATCGATTATAAAACTAAGCATATATGGGTAAATATTTCTAAGCATAAATGACAATCCACAATATAAACCTGACGTGGATGCAATGTTCAGATAAACAATTCACTTGCCTCGAGGTGACTGTTGTTGTGATTTAGTGGTTTATAAATAAAAATGAATTGAATAAATATCATGTGTCTGTGTTTGATTATTAATAATGCAGTAAAAATATACGATTAGACAAATGCAAATCAAAGTATAATATGATTTGTTTTTTCAAAAGAAGGCAACCTCAGCAAACACAGTAAACTCCCCCATAATACACTTTCCCTCTCCACCTATATGTCCAAAATCCAGAGCCACATCCTCCTCCACTCTGGACACCTAATCCCCATAAGCTTTCATAATGCCCTGGCCAGGGAGAGGGAGTAGAGGAAGTGAAGAAAGGCAAGTTCGAGTTTAATGACCTTGCAAGTGGATTACAGGTTGGCTAGGGTTCAAAAACGGCTCTGCACGGCCTTAGGCGCAGCCTGAGCACCAAAATCAGCTGACACAGAAAAGAAAGGTTCACAAATCAGGACATATGTAGTTCAGGTTAAGGGCAGGGACATGTATGACCTCTGTACTGTGTACGTGAAGTTGCAGAGTATTCCTCTGCCACTAGAGGGAAGCAGAGCCTTTCATTTTCTTCAGTCCTAGCTGAAGAAAGTGTGTTACTTGGCCTGTGCTTCCTGGATGGCTGATACAGCAATGACCTGACTTAAAGTGTCACAGAGGTGGATTAAAATGTCAGAGGATTAACTAGAAGCTGGTCTGAAGCGTTTCCATGCAGCATCTTTGCAGCTCCATGTCCTTCTGTTATTGTTGCAGCAATTGTTGTTGTTGTGATGTCTGAGTAGCTGGGTGTAAACACAATGCAGGTCGGCAATAGTGAGGAGTGAAACTGCTTCACAATCTTGTCAGCTTTTGTGTAGATCGTGATTTGCTTTTTGCATTGTTTTAAACTCCCACTCAGGTTCAAAACAGGCCCACTCTGAAACCACTCACATGTTTGAAAATGTGTTTGTGAGCAGACAACAAGCTTGCCTACTTGTAAGTCTGTTGCACAAGAACCAAAACCGCAACTTTGACCACTCGCTTGAGATTTTGAACATGTCCTCTTCCCCTGCTTGTGCCTGGCAGAGGGACTTTTTCCGAGCATTGGTGATACTCTAATAAAGCTACACTCAGCAACGTGATTGAAAGCCTTATACATGGAAAATGTCACCGATTGGTTCTGAGCTTCAGATGATTTAATCACATCAAAGCACTTCAAGCTCATAGACTTGCTGTCTAATGACATCAGGTGACACAGGAGAATCTTACATAATCACAATAGCACAAACCCACTCTAACATCTTGAGCCCAAATCTCAAGCGAGCAGCTGAAATTCAGAGAAGAGCTCTTGAACATCCTGCAAGAAGACTGAAAAACTATTTCTGAAGCCTGTTTAAAGAAACTGCAACCTTTCCTAGGACAGCTTAGGCTGTGACTATTTTTTTGTTTGTTTATTTTGATTTACGTTTCTGTTTCCTTTTTCCCATTTTCCTAGCGTCATATACAGAAATGAGGGATTGCCCAAAACGTGTGCGCAGTACTGTAGTTAGACAGGGAGTCTGGCTGACAACACTAAAGGCTTTCCCTCATACAGGCATGCACACTCTTCATTTTCCCAGCATACAAACACATGACTGACTTTGTTTCACATGTGCATTTGTTATTGCTTTAAACATCTCCTATTTTACACAAAATATTTTTCCATGTTTCTAAACTCACGGGCATTTCATGAAATAAATATAGTGTAAAAACAGGTATGCATAAAAAGAATGGGTATGGTTTTGCAGAGGCATGGTAAATGGACTGATTCTTATATAGCGCTTTTCTACTCTCCCTGAGTACTCAAAGCGCTCTATACAACATGCCTCACCCACTCATACAAGCACTTCCTTCTATACCTAAGTGCAATCTAAACATTCACACACATTCACACTCCGATGGACGGATCGAAAAGCAACTTGGGGTTAGTATCTTGCCCAAGGATACTTGGCATGCAGACTGGGGAAGCCAAGGCTCAAACCACCAACCTTCCAGTCAGTAGCTGATCTGTTCTACCACCTGAGCCACAGCCACCCCAATAACCCCATCTGCCCTAATACAGATGCCATCATGTAAGAAGTGATCCTATACAAATGTATGTTACGACTTGTTACAACTTGCTAAATTAAGTCGTAACAAGGACCTCTGTCTTAACTCTGTCATTTCCTGTCCATTCCAACAACTCTCCATCCACTGCAGATATATTTCTAAAGATCATGTTTCTCTGCACACATACGGAAATGTGAATCTGCCGTTGCCGTTCTTGTTTTTGGTTTTGATTTTTCTTACCCTTTGTAAGAGCATTGAGAAAATGCCCCAAGGTTTTCAGGAAATGCATTTCGGGAACTGAAATGTGCTTCAGTTAAAGCTCGATGATTATGTTATACTTGGTTATACTTGCACAATTCGTTTTGAGAATGCTTGGTAATCCCTAAATGTTTAGAATTCATGCAAAGAATGCATCTAAAGCAGAAACTGCACATTTTGTTGTTTGCAATATTTGGGATTGTTAAACTGTTTCCTGAACTGTAGATGATTTTCGTTTGCTGTATAGACTCAGTTTTACAGTATAATGTTGTAAAATTCATAAAATGTTACTGTGACCACTCTTACATCTGATTTGGGGGGTTTTTACACCAGCATTGTAAGCAGTTATTGTCCATTTTAGTCCTTTGTAACTCAAATTCAGCACAACATATTTGTATTTATGTGCTCTACAAGTTATGTTGAGACTGTGTTAAGCTTTACTGCTAAAAAAACATCATAATAAAACATTTTTAAAAACATGTACCTGGATTTAATTACGCATCTTCATTATCCATAATTCATGGTTTCTGTAGCTCTGACAATGCCACTGCATGATAGGTTAATCAAGCAAAGAGTAAACATGGGAAGTGGACATAGCTGTGCTTAGAGTGAAGCACAGCTATGTCCCTTTTGTTTTCTTGCTTTCGTAAAATTGGGCCCCAACAATAAGACAAGTTTCTACAGGTGAGGTAGGGCTCACGGAAGTATTTCATACAGCTGGTGTTTCAGACTGTGCCAACCTACAATTCCTACATACACATGCTCTGTAAGGTCATATACTGCATTTGTGTGCATTTACCGGAGATATTTTCTGTAATTTTTTTCATTCTGTTTGAAGTTTAAAAATGATTACATGTGGTAATAATTGTGTCAGTTGAGATATAAACCTTGCTGTGCCATCACTTTGGTTTAACTTCACTGTCAGTTCAATTTTCACTGGTTGATGTTTGTTGCCACAAGATAATCCTGAATCATGTTTTAACCTTCTGTCATTGCATTTACTCTGGTTTGCAGCTGTCTGTGCTTCTGTGTGGCTGGACCTGAGTTATTATTATTACTACAGCTAATGTTTACTACTTCTGTTACACCGTGTATTAGGTGTAAAAATCTTCTAAATGTATGCAATTTCATATAAACAACACTTTACAACCATGTTCAGGAAGATAAACCAATTTATTCATCTGTTACAAAACAAGTGGAATTTCTGCAGTGTTATGCAGCTGTTGGTGCTTTTGTCTCCACCCCAGGGTGCGGTCTCTACTTCTTGGACTTGGTCGCCACACCACGGAAGCAGCAGGTCAGGGCAGCTACCACCGCCATAAACTCCTCAAAGTCCACCACGCCGTCTCCATCAAAATCAAGAGCTTTGACCAGATCATCCACTGCTTTTTTGTCCTTTGCTCCCTATAAGGACCAACAGAACACCAGTACTGTAAGCTACAGTCTGCAAGCTGCTAAAAAGGGCCTCGCTTTTTAGTCAAATAAAAACAGTTAAAATTAAACAAAATGTTGTTGTTAAAGTTAAACAATCAGTCTGCAAATACCGTTAGGCTGACACCTTTTGTTAAATTTTAAACATCACAACTTGTCGGAAACACTTCTAAAAACATCCAGAAGCATGCAGCTGCAGGATGATATGTCCTTACTGCTTTCATTTTGCAAATTAACCACCAAAACCAATCACCAACACATAATTCTGTATATTTTGCAGCACATAGTAAAAACACACGTATGCCCTTTGGGGTGTACATTACCGAGATCATTTCAGGCATTTCTTTTTCCAGCAACGTCTTGACTTCAGATTTGGACAGGCTGTTCGGGTCGCCATCGGTTCTTGCATACTTTTCAAAGGTGTCGAGCATCAAACACATGGAGACCTGTAACTGAGTCATGTTTCCTGATTGATGGGTTGTTTTTAAACGGGTAGAGAAAAAGAAATGGAAGATCGACAGAGCAATACCTGTGCAGGCAGTGAAGGAAAAGAGGAGATACGATTCTTTTTATACCTTTAAAAATGGGCTTGGCCACATTGGGAAGACAAAACCTCTAAAGGTGTGGCAGTGTTTACTGAAGGATGTTGCACATATCAGGTTTCATACTCTGAGAACACAGCCTCATTCTCCCAACGCCCAGTATGCACATACTGAAAGGCCATATGCAGCTTTAGTCATTTGCTAGTGGACTTTGGTGAAAATTAAATGAATATTTCATTGTTGATAAACATTGTGCTGCTTTGGATACGAGTTTAACTTTCCACCACTGCATTTCCTGTGGTTGGTATTTGTCTGTGCTTCTGCATAGGGCTGGACTCAAGCCACTAAAAGCCATACCATTTTTAACCCTGTGTTTAAAAAAAAGTACACTGTGTAAATATCATCCTAGGTTATGCATTTTTATATTAAATCACAACCATGTGCAGGTAGATAAATCCCTTTATTCAGCTGTTACATAACAAGAGGCATTGCAGAGATACTAGGGAGTTGTTGCTGTTGTTCCCAGGGTGTGGTCGCTACGCTCACTTCTTGCAAGGGCGGCCATGGCAGACGCAGGTGATAGAAGCTACCAGCACCATGAACTCGTTGAAGTCGACCTCACCGTCTCCATTAAAGTCCAGCTCTTTGAACAATTTGTCCAGGTCTTCTTGATTTTGTGCTCCCTGTATAAATCAAAAGATTATGTCACTAGTGCTACATTACATTTTCTAAACTGCCAAAATTGTCGTCGTCAGTATCATTTTTATTCATATAAAGCCTTTTTCAAGATCATGTTGTTCCAGTTCGATGACAAAAAACCCTGAGATGTGTTTGATTGTCTTTACTTTTCAAAAGATATCGAAACACTGCATTACTGTTTAACCAACAAAAAACAAGTATAGCCAGCTCTGGAGCTCATGATGCAAATTTTTTTATAATCATTCAGTGCCTTTATTGTACTTGAACTCCTACCATGAGTCAGGATGTTTTCTAACTTCATGATAAACTCTTGCATAGAGTATATTTAGTTGATAAATATACTTAAATACATCATGTTATGTAAATTTGAGCCTATGTGCCTGATCCTTGCTGAGCAGATATCACCACTGTACCCAGCACTGACATGTACATGGCCCAGCACGTGCGTGCCTCTCCAGGAGTCAACAGTACCTTGAGCAGTCCAGGCAGCTCGTTTTCCAGCAGAGCCTTGACCTCGGCTTTTGTTAGGCTGTCCGGTTTTCCCTCCTTTCCTGCATACGTATCAAAGACCTTCATCATGCAAGCCACGGATGTCTCCAGCTGTGTCATGGTTGCTGTTTGATGGGTGGTTATTCAGAAAGAGAGAAAAAAACTGGAGGTGGACAGAGCAGTAGCTGTACAGGGAATGAAGGATTAGAGAGGGGATTCTTTTTATACCTTTTGAAAAATAGGTTTGGCACCACTGATAACACTAGCTTCTATTGCTGAGGTAGTGCTTCCTCAAATGTTTGACTCTAGTAAACACAACCTTGGACCTGCATTGCCCAATATTAGCATCACCTGAAAAGCCATATGCAGCTTTGGTCATTTACTTGTTGACTTAAGGCGAGGCCTATCTATTAACAGAACAACAAAGGTAATAAATTCTGTGATTTCAAGCAGGAAATAAGCGACTGTTTTATTATGCAAGCTGAGCTGCAAAGTCTGTTGTCGTTATCATCCAAACACGATAATGAAACAAGTTTAAACCTGCTGTCAGTGCAGCATTTACTGTGGTTGGTGGCTGTCTGCGTGTCTATGTAGGGTCGGATTTAAACCACAATAGGAAAGTTACGAAAACTGAGTACACGTGGGCGTGATCTCATAAATGATGTTGTGGAAATTGTGCTCTCTTAAAATGTATATATATATATATATATATATATGCATGAAACATCAAAAGCAATTTTGTGGTCAGATAACATGTCACAACACGTTGCTTCATTATGTCAAACACAACGAGAAATAAAGTTTCTTATGCAGAATGGATGGCAAAGGAGGAATCAAAGATGATGGCGTTCAGTGACCGAGTATCCAAGTCATGCTTTCAAATTTCATTTTTTATTAAAAAAATAAAAAGCATGTGGATGTGGTAAAAGTGCAAGGGTGCAAGCTTGCAAGTAGAAGAAAGCTTGTGAGACTGTAAAAACCTGACCAGTGAATAGTGGTTAACACATTTTAGAGGGTACATCATGGCATGCAGGCAAGGTGTAGTATCACACTGTAAGTTTGGTTTGTCCCTCTGTCAGTCTGAACCTGGCTGACTCAACAGGTCAAATATTTGCATTACTTTCGTCCATGAGGCTAGTACATATTAATCACCACTTTCTGATATTATCACAAACCCAAATGTGTTAATGCAAAGTAATGTGACACTAAAACTGATCTGTCTTGTAGCTGTTGGTATCACTTACTGTGTTTAGCTTCTGCTTGAGGCAGAGCTGTTATGAAAAATACACTGGAATTTTAATTTTAAAAACCTTAAAAACACACCATTTTCAAAATATTTTCCAGTACAGCACATTTTACAGCTTTGCCAAATGGTGTAGACTTTTCATATCACAGATTGTATATTGTCAGTACTCAGTACTTCATGGTGAAAACTAAGCTTGGTCTCATGGCTTCTGTTTCTATTGTGCCACTGGCTTTTTCACTGTGGTGAAAGGTGATAAAAGATCTGTACGTGCCCCTTCATATACGTTCTTTCCTCCCACTCTTTTCTCCTTTTATATGTGCCTGCATATAAATGCACTTGACAAATATTTTAGGTATTAAACAACAAATCCTGCAAATACATTTGGGTATACTGTATGTATTTCACTATGACACAAAAGAAGTGCTAAGAGATAATATCTTTCCTTTGCACAGCAGTTAGTTTTCCATGTATGGTAACCAAACTGGGTTTAACTGTAAGCTGTAAAGCTGTGTTCTATTCAGATGTGTTGTTGACAGGCAGTTTGACCTGGAGGCATGCTAAACAACGCAAACTCTACAAACACAAAAGTGATTCTTGGAAGTTCACTGTCAGGAGTTCCTATGAAAGGCGGTGCCTTGACTTTTGCTATTTAAAAAAACATTAGAGCGCCTTCCAAGACTCATGTCCCTGGTTATTGTAAAATCATATATGATATTACATGATATGATAATATTGTCATTATTTTTATAGAAGCTGAAGATGAGCACAATATCTTGAAATAGCAGTAAAAAAGATCAGTGGTATATACAATATATAACATAAAATATGTACAATGTGTGATGTACATTGGCATTATGCGAAATTCAACAGTGTGCTTATACACACGGTGCGGTGTATTGGGTGGAGTCCTGGATAAACAGGTGCAGAGATCTAATGATGTCTTAAGGCTGCTAACCCAATGCATCGACACTTTATACAACTTTTTTTTTGATACACACAAACAAAACATAATCTTTGACTTCAGGGTGGCTGTAGGTCAGGAGGTAGAGCAGACCATCTACTGATCGGAAGGTTCGTGGCTCCCCCTAGTCTCCATGCCAAATATCCTTGGGTAAGATATTAACCCTAAGTTTCTCTCCGGTGCGTCTATTGGATGTGTGTAAATGTTAGTCAGTAAGAAGTACGTTAGTAAAAATCATAGAATTAAGTGCTTGGGGGAATCTGGCATGTTGTATTAAGTGCTTTGAGTACTCAAAAAACGCTATTTAAGAATCAGTCGATTTACAATGCATTGCTTCTGTTTATAGCATCACATGGAGGTGTGTATTGTATTTATCTTATCTTTTACAGTCATATGACTCAGACAAGATTATTGCCTGAGTCATATGAACAAAAGATGGTTCTGGAATGCAGCACTCCCTAAAACAGGGAATGGTAACTGGAATATACCAACTACTGACACATCAGTGGGGGACAACCATAAATATTTACTTCTAATATATTTACAGTTGTGTTCGTAATAACTCATTGTGGACATGACTGCCATCATTGCTGTTTTAATTATTGCTTTGAACTGTTCTTTTTCCAAGTTTTCATAAGTTTAAATAAATTTTGGATTTTCTTTAATCCACACGGGGTCAAAAGTATACATACACAAGGGGAGCTGAAAGTTCTACTGTGTGTTTTAACTTGATAAGACCAAGGCGTATTAACTTCCTGTCACTAAACATGATTGAGTACGACTGGTAGTTTGTCATGCCAGCATTTTTTGACAGCGCTTATCGGTTTGACCAATACTCAGAACAATAGGAAAGTCCAGGGAACTCCGTGAAGATCTCGGAAGGAATTGTGGATTTATGTAAATTGGGAAGGAGTCTTGGACTCATGTCTAAACAACTGCATAATCCAAGATCATCAGTTTAAGGAGCTGAACCACTTCTTCGCACACTTTGCACGCTTTGAAGTGAAGGGATCAGAGGCAGCAGCAGCAAAAACATCGGACAGCAGCAGCAGCCCAAGCCTCATGGTGCAGGAATATGAGGTGAGGCGCACACTGGGGGCAGTGAACCCCATGAAGGCCGCCGGTCCAAATGGGGTGACCGGAAGGGTTCTAAAAGAGTGTGCAGACCAGCTGGATCTTCACTAAGATCTTCAACACTTCACTGTCCCAGTCCTGCATCCCGCCGTGCCTAAAGTCGGCCACAATTGTCCCACTGCCAAAACGTACTGACTTTAGAGAATAGAATAGAATAGAGAATAGAATGCCTTTATTGTCACTATACAGTTGTACAATGAGATACAGAGCATCTCCTACTCAGTGTAAACATGCTGGGGGGGGGTACAGTTCTGCAGTGCTATGTACATATGGACAGTATTAACATAGGGAAAAAGATATATATATATATAAAATGTACAATATAGCAGCCTTTAGCAGCCTCAACGACTACCGACCAGTTGCTCTAACACCTCACCTGCTATAATGAAGTACTTCGAGAAACTGATCCGACGTCACATCGTGTCCTGCCTGCCACCCACACTCGACCCGCTCCAGTTCGCATACCATCACGGTGAGGCTTATCTCTGGGGGAGACGAGATGGCATACAGAGCTGAGGTTCAGAAGTTGTTGGATTGGTGTGCAGACAACAACCTGGACCTCAATACCACCAAGACAAAAGAAGTGTAAGTCAACTTCAGAAGGAGGAAGTCTGAGCTGCAGCCTGTCAGCATCAATGGGGAGTGTGTGAAAAGGGTGTCCAGTTTCAAGTTCCTGGGTGTGCACATAGACACAGACCTCGAATGGAGCTCAAAAACCTCTGCGGTTTTGAAGAAGACTGAACAGCATCTCTACTTTCTGAGAATCCTCAGAAAAATGGACCTGATCATCTTCTACCGCTGCTCCATTAAAAGTGTGCTGACATACTGCATCTGTGTGTGGTTCTTGAGCTGCACCACGGCACACAAAAAGGCTGTTCAGAGGGTCATAATACGACCTGTACAGCACGCACTGTTTCAAGAGGGCACGCAGCATCCTATGGGACTGTACATACCCAGGTGCTTAAGCTTCTGCTCTCTGGCAGGAGGTTCAGGCTGCTGAGGTCCCGGACAAATAGACTAAATAGACTAACAGCTTTTACAACAGGACAATAGCCCTAATCAGTGCAAACAGCTGACCTGATTGGCTACCTCCCTGGACTTTTTTTTGGGGGGGGGGGGGGGGTGTAACAACAATAACAATAATACTATTTAGATTTATAACAAGGTGCAATAATAATTAATGTGCAATAATAACAGTGTGGAATACACATACACTTATTCTTCATTTTATTACTAAGTGAAGTTACTGTCTTGTGTTGTGATGTGTCGTGTCGTGTTGTACGTAATGCCGACGTGGGACAGTTTTCCAATTTCATTGTACTATTGTACTTTGTATGACTGTGCAATGACAATAAAGAATTATCTTAAACGTTATATGTAAGGATGGGACAGTTTAGACCTGCTGTTCCACCAATTCCTTTTTAATTTCATTCAGGCCTTTCTAACCATTTTTAAAATGTTTCCGCCTTTCTTGTTTTTCTTTAATTGTTGGAATTTATAACAGAGTATGTTTCAGAAGATGACCAAGTAGCAAACCTCCAGATTAAGAATGTATATCATACTACAACACACTGGAGGTGTGAAATTGTAAAGGGTGAGATTAGGCCTGTGGCTCTCTAACCTGACACATCTGAAGCTACAGCCACAGGAAATAACAGTTGTTTCACTGTGAATAAGGCTTTTTTTTTCTTTTTAAAAACTTTTTCAGAGAACTTATATTTATAGCAGTATTGTAGCACACTCTCACATACAGAGCTCTCATAGAAAGTAGCGTGTGTGTTTGAAGTATGGGCAGTATGTGCTGCCCATACTTCAAACATAGGCTAGTTCATTATCACACCTACGATGGGCTACTTTTGCCTTTGTAAACTATAAAAACTGTTAAGAGAGTGTCAAGGTACAAAGAAACTGGAAATGAATTAACGACTGGACCATAGGTGATACTTCTCTGGGTGCACATCTTCAGTAGGACAATGTTGATTATAAGGTGCCAGTAAATCAGAATACAACAGCTAGTTTGTTCAATTGTAACAGTAAATGGACTGTATTTTATAGCACTAGTGACATACCACTAACCCTGAAAGAAAGTAGTGCTGACACATATTTGTTTTTAATAAAGGGCATGAAACCAAACACTAATATCAATAGATTTAAAAGTTTAAACACATACACTAAGTGGTAGGAGACCAGACGGTCCTTTTTGTGTCAAGTCCCTTCAAATGTTTTGGTCTGTAAAACTTTTTGCATCATAAAATAAACTATAATTTCAGACTACATGAATCAAATGCTTTTTGCAAGCTCTGCACAAAAGCCACAGACAGGCAGAGTTAACAGCTTGGAGCAAGGTGCATCTGTTACTCATTATACTAAGGACTGAGGAAACACCCTTTTATCATCGGTAGTGCCGTCGCTTGGTGTAGTTTTGTCTATCTTCTAACTAAAGACATGAGAAAACCTTTACTCAAAGTAGTAACAAAGTTACCAGTAAATGTTGTACAGCAGATAAGTAATGTTCTTGGTGTGTACAGTATTTGTGCAGACAACTGCACAAACCATTTATTCTTGTTTTATTATAGACTGACTTTAAAAAGGGGGTTGATCCAAAGTTAGCTTGCTTTTTTATTGTAACTATCCATAAAACATTTTATTCTGTTATCTCATACAGCTTCATTATACTGACAGGCCCTGTAGATCATTTGGTTGAATGATCACTGTGCAGCATTTGTCTGTTATGAGCCACCTGTGTGGGCTAATCCAATCGGAACAGTATGTGGGGGGATATGTTTTGGTATTGGCGATTATGTGTATATGTGCTTGGACGGTATAAAGTTTACAGTGGAATAATACTCGGTGTGGTCATTGACTCATACCAACTCATGAGACAGCTACAGGCCCTATTCAGTTACTGGCTGAAACTGGTTGCTGGACTTCCTGACAGGAAGACAGCAGACATTACAAGTCTGCAGCAACACTTGCAGCGCAATAACACTGAATACAGGGGCTCTCCAAGGATGTGTGTTGAGGCCCCTCCTCTTCACTCTGCTGACCCACAACTGCACACCATCACACAGCTCCTACCTTTTCATCAAGTTTGCAGATGACACAACTGTGGTAGGTCACATCAGCAACAATGATGAGACCTACTACAGGAGTGAGGTTTACCATCTGGCCGAGTAGTGCAGCAACAACAACCTGTCCCTGAGTGTGGAGAAGACTAAGGAGATCATCACAGACTTCAGGAGAATTTACACCCTGCACACCCCACTAACCATCAGTGGTGCTGCTGTGGAGAGGGTAAGCAGCACCAAGTTCCTGGGTGTGCACATCTCAGAAGATCTCTCCTGGTCAAAAAGCACTGCATCACTGATCAGTAAAGCCCAACAGCTACTCAACTTCCTCAGCCAACTGAGGAGAGTGAGAGCCTTAAACCCCATTATGAGCACCTTCTACAGAGGCACCATTGAGAGTATCCTCACCAGCTGCATTACTGTGTGGTATGACTCCTGCACTAGGTCCTGCCGGAAAAGTTACAACGGGTAGTGAGAGCAGCAGAGAGGATTGTGGGTACCTCTCTTCCCTCTCTCCAAGACATCTACTGCACCTGCATCTAAAGCCCTCTGTATTACAGGTGACTGCACACATCCTTCCAACAGCATCTTCAGTTTGCTGCCATCAGGAAGGATACTGAAGAGCCTCCGGGATAGAACCAGCAGATTGAGAGACAGCTCCGTCCGTCAGGCTGTCAGGATGCTGAATTGACTCCCTGCTCTCACACACACGAACTCCAGACCTGCATTCACCTCGCCCCTCTGAATCCCCCAACCCCCAAACATACAAAACTCTGAACCACCACCAATGCCCTTTCACTGACTGCCCTACCCCCACTTGCACACCTACACGAACTTGCCCACAATCACTATGATTGTGTTGGACATTGCCGTTCATATAAGATTGTATTGTATTGTATGGTGTTGTACATAAGATTCCTTTTTTTTTCTTCTTTTTAATCTTTATATTGTTTGAGTGTACACTGAGGGCCGTGGTAGCAAATTCTTGTGTATGACTGTACATCGGTTTCACCCTATTAGAGCACTTCGCTCTCGCACTGCAGGCTTACTTGTTGTTCCTAGAGTATTTAAAAGTAGAATGGGAGGGAGAGCCTTCGGTTTTCAGGCCCCTCTTCTGTGGAACCAGCTTCCAATTTGGATTCGGAAGACAGACACTATCTCTACTTTTAAGATTAGGCTTAAAACTTTCCTTTTTGCTAAAGCATATAGTTAGGGCTGGACCAGGTGACCCTGAATCCTCCCTTAGTTATGCTGCAATAGACGTAGGCTGCCGGGGGATTCCCATGATGCATTGAGTTTTTCCTTTCCAGTCACCTTTCTCACTCACTATGTGTTTAATAGACCTCTCTGCATGAATCATACCTGTTATTAATCTCTGTCTCTTCCACAGCATGTCTTCTGTCCTGTCTTCCTTCTCTCACCCCAACCGGTTGCAGCAGATGGCCCCGCCCCTCCCTGAGCCTGGTTCTGCCAGAGGTTTCTTCCTTTTAAAAGGGAGTTTTTCCTTCCCACTGTTGTTAAAGTGCTTGCTCATAGGGGGTCATATGATTGTTGGGGTTTTCTCTGTATCTATTATTGTACAATCTAATGTACAATATAAAGCGCCTTGAGGCGACTGTTGTTGTGATTTGGCGCTATATAAATAAAATTGAATTGAATTGAATTGAATTGAATATGGTCTTTGACAATAAAAGCCGTCTTTAACTTCAGTTGTTAGAAGGCGTCACACCACCAGCTCTGGGAGGTGTGAATGTTTTACTTCCTGTCAGTATAAATAAATTGAATCTAAATTACTGAAAAAACATTTAGCAAATAAGCAGACATTATATCTGAGGTTGATTCAGGGTTGAATTTGATGTAATTTAAATATGATGCCCAAGGAGACAGGAGTTAGTCCATCATTAGGCTGAAAACCCCCAAATTATCTGCAAAAACTTTAGAAGTGGCCAAATCAACAATCTGCTGGGTGGTAAAAAGAAACAATACACTAACCAGCTCAGCAACTCCAAAAGGCCTCAAAGACCACAGAGGACAATAAATAAAAACTGATGAAAATAAGATTAACTTGTCCTAGAATGATAGGAAGATAAAAGTACAGAGAAACAGAGACACATGTCATGAAATATCCAGAGCATGCAAGATTAACTGTCTGACATGGTGGAGGCAGCATTGTAGCATGGATATGATTGGCTGCCAGTGGAACCAGGCCACTAATGATGTGACTGCTGATAGAAGTAGCAGGATGAATTGTGATATGTACAGCGCTACGCTCTTCATAATTAAATAATTAAATATAACAGTCAGTGAAGAAAGATCCACAAACAAACAGAACTGGATGTAAAGGTCTAGCAGAGCTTCTATAAAAGAACTCAAGTGAAGAAACACATCATTTGGGGATGCCCAGTGGTTAAAGACATTGGCTGTTTGTTCATCCAAGGATTAAACCATAGGTGTAATTCTTAAATAGTTTGAATTAAACCTTGAAAGTCTGCACTTCAATTACATATCGAATGTTTCAGTGACAATCGTCATGCTGTTGTTGTCCCAAAGACGGAGCACTGCATGTAAGCGTCTCATGTTTTCTGCAATAGTATATGTTGCAGTTTGAGGTCTGTCAGTCTTTGCTCACCACCAAATGTTACTAGGACAGATTTGGCTCAGA
Source organism: Oreochromis niloticus (assembly GCF_001858045.2). NCBI lineage: Eukaryota > Metazoa > Chordata > Actinopteri > Cichliformes > Cichlidae > Oreochromis > Oreochromis niloticus. The sequence goes on from NC_031967.2 coordinate 4,787,198, forward strand.
TGCTTAGTTAGGTCATCTAAAAACAGGAAACCCGCTGGTTTGATTTCCTTGGACAAATTTTAATTGTTGTCAAATTGTTCTGAATGTTTGAATGAATGTGTGATTGTAGCTTGTACTGTGGAAGCACTGACCCAGCGAGAATCAGGATAAGAAAAATGTTTACAGTTATAAACATCACGTATGTAAATGGGCCGCTTAGTCACTTGAAGGTCAGTGTTCAGAGAAAAGGTATTTTAGGAGGTCTTCGCTGACTGGCCTTCAGTCATGGTGAAAACTCTGAAACATTGACCTTATAACATAAATAGAGAGAAGATCTACTGAATGATGAGGACACATTTATATTATCAGTGACATGCATTTAATGTCTCAGATTTATTTGAGATGTACAAGTTTAGTGTGGTTGATACGACAAACACGCACATAGCAAACCTTCGCCCGTCACAGGCGTACTTTCCACTTCCTGTCACTGACCTACTATACAGCGACCCCTGAACACCACAATTTCCATTCAGCATCCTAATCGTAAGCTGTAATCATTACAAAACCTGCATGTTCAGTGTCGCATTTTTAACCCTCACTACTACTGATCGTGTTTTAGTCCGATCAAACTCTGCCTGATACCATTATCAGTGTTTAACCCTGTGATGTTGGGTGTATCCTATTTGATGTCTGCATGATCAGAGTGATTTTTCCCCCCCTGAAATACCGAAATAAATTGCACAATACATTTTTAAGCAAGAAATTGCACAAAAATCCTGAATATAGCAAAGATGCCACAAATTAAAACACTATTCAAATTCAAAATTTATTTTATTTTTTTATTTGTCAGAAGGCTCAATGAACACATGAACATATTATTATGTTGTGATTCAGGCTTTATGAGACTAACGCCCCATCACTTTCTCCATTACTGAAATTAATTTTAATTAAGATGTAGTTTATAGAAAAATACATACATATTTACAACCATATATGGGTTTTTTTTTTTTTGCAATCATGCAAAAATGTCAAATGAAAATATGCTATATACAGGACAGAAAGTACACGAAAAAACTCCAGAACCAACACTCATTTACTTTCTTTGGGATCCACATGCTCGAAGTAGAAGGATTCATACAGAGGCACTTGACACTGAAAGAGACAGAAGAAACTCATCAGTCAGACATCACAGACTGAGGTGCTCCACAGGTCAGTGTTTCCTAAAATGCATAACCTAAAACTCAACAGGCAATCTGAGTTTAACACATAGTTAGGTAGAAACATTATGTCAGTTCTATTTTTATGATGTCTCATATTGAAGTCACCCTGAATAACTCAGTAAAACTGGATCAACATGAATTTGGACTGCTTAAAAATGTACTTTTTGCTAATGTCCCCCTAAACTAACTAAAACGTCAGCCTTAAATGCACCGCATGCTCACCCATTGAGACGAGCCTCTGGAGGAGTTTGTGCTGTGTTTGTCCATCTCTGCCACGTCGGAGTCTACGTGGGGAACCTCGTAGATGACCCTGGCTGCTAGTGCTGAAAACACACACACGTCCACAGAGAAATGATTGCTAGGATGGCAAGTGCTTTTTTACAAATTATGATCTAATTAGGATTCAATCCTTTCGGTCTCTATCACTGTTAATGTTACACACATATTACACATATTGCATTTCTTACATGTCTTATGTGTTTTAACAATCCAACTCTAGTCAGTGTTTAAACTGTGGCATGAAATTTTTCATAATCACATCGGTTCAGTGCTGCTGTTATTATGGGATGAAATGGACTTTATGATAATTCACATTGACTTTTTTACAGTGTTTTGTTCTGGACACTTTATCTGCCTCACATCTGTACCTGTGGAGATTCAAACCAAGAACCTTCCTGCTGTGAGGAGATGGCACCAACCACAGTGTTTTCTTTTTTCAATATCTGCATCAATTAATCACCTCCAGCAGTATCTGAACCAGCTGTTCCAGCTATTGTCATGTGCCAGTCTCAGCTCATTGACCACCCAAACTTCGCTGACTGGCTTCCACTTTTTACTTAAATCGGACTTTAAATTTGCTGATATCTACATGTGCTTCTTCTTTAATCTGATGCCAGAAGTCAGTTTAAAAACTAAAACATTTTGAACTATTGCATTCTTTTTTTGATAACACTATTTTTGCCGCCTTTTTCACAACCCCATTGTATTAAAACATTGTTCTTGGCACACAATGCCATTTAATTTTTGGCCCGAACATTTCTGATTGAAAAAATGTTGTGTTGTTGTTGTTGCTGTTGTGAATCGGTCCTATATACATAAAACTGAATTAAACTGAAATAAATTTAATTGAGTACAGCCGAAATCCCACATTTTTCAGTGTAGACTTGTTTCATGAGTAGATCATCAACAGGAAATCTGCTGGTTTGAGGTTGAACTCTTGAGCGATCATGGCTCAAGAGTTGGCAGTTCGTCTTGTAATCGGAAGGTTGCCAGATTGAGCCCCGGCTCGGACAGTCTCGGTCGTTGTGTCCTTGGGCAAGACACTTCACCTACCACCTACTAGTGATGGCCAGAGGGGCCGATGGTGCAATATGGCAGCCTCGCCTCTGTCAGCCTGGGCTGGGCAGGGCAGCTGTGGCTACAACTGTAGCTTGCCTCCACCAGTGTGTGAATGTGAGAGTGAATGAATAGTGGTATTGTAAAGCGCTTTCTCGAAAAGCGCTATATAAATGCAATCCATTATTATTATTATTAAATTGTTCCTAGTGAATTATGTATTAATAAATGTATAAATGCAGCTTGTAGTGTAGAAGAACTTTGATTTTTGGCTGTGATAAATATCATAAAAGCATATGTAAATATGTGTGTTATGATAAAGTTGCAGGGTCTTACAAAAAGAAAAAACCTTGATGTGACTGTTGAAAATTGAGTTGAATTGATCCAAAAACTCAAAGTTTTCTGGTTGTTATCACAGCCAGGCCTCCTGTTGGAAGCTATTTTATCTTTTAATCACTGAAAAATTGCAGTCAGGTTTCCAGATTGTTCAGAATTACAGATTATTCCTACCAAATTTATATAAACTATGCAGACTTTAAAATTGCTCTTCTAATCCAAATTATTGTAGATGCGTAAAGTGTTAATGTTTCCTGTAAGAGCTCCACAGCAGTAGTGCTGTGTTTAAAAGAGTTTGCTGCAAAACTTTAATTAATATGGTTATTAGAAATAATTTTAGGAGGATTTTACTGACACATGCATATATATATATTTGCTACATTTTCTTTGAACTCTTGTTGACTATGACTTGCATATAAGACACTGGTATTTAGGAAAAGGTTTTTAGAAATTTACATTGTTTAGCAGGATTTTACATGTAAAGAGAGTCTATGGGAGCTTCAGCTATGTGGTGTACACTTTAAATATAAGGTTACAAGAACTGACAATTCAATTTGAACTGACAGTGTCAAAATATTGTTTAAGAATATTAGAATAAAAAGTAGATGTTTACTTTATTGATATTGACTGTTAAGGTAATGAAATGAAACTAGCGCCTGGATAAATCCGATGGGTTTCTTTACAACAACATTCAATAGACTTCGTCTTTGTTTTCCTCCACAATTATATATGACACACCTCACTGCTGTGTAAGACAGTATATGATGTTGTTTATACAGAGGATCCTGTAGGAGAACTTTCTGAAAAATAGAATTGCGATTTTCATTTTGAACTACTTTCAAGCACTTGGATTGTGTGCCTTTCTATTGTTATTTACATATTACTACTACAAGAACATTAAGTGTCCCACTGTAAATAAACTGCATTTTTCTACTCTTTCTGATCCCTTAAAGTACTTTTACATCGCATTAAGTGTAGATTCTGTGAAGATGCCATATTTAACTTGGTAACCAGCTGGTCAGCTTAGATTCAGTTAGTTTCTTCATTTTGGCTTAGTTTGTATTATTTGAAAATATTTTTGATTTACTCATGTCAGGTTCAGCATTCCTGTATTTAATGTAATGAGTAGGATGTGTGTCAGGAGTGCCAGATATTACAAAACAAGCAGAACTTTTTGCAGGCTTCTCACCCACAGTCATGCAGATGCCAACAAGTTCCAGTAAACATGTGCAGCAAAGACTCAACACAGGCTGTTCTGACAAATTTGACCAAACTGTCAAAGAGTCAAATTAAAAACATTTCATGTATATATTTTTTATTTAAATATTTTTTTACTCACTACTTTGTGAGTGTACACTATTGTTTCAGTCAGTACTTTTTTTAAAGTCTAGTTTTCTTTTGTTTCAGTTAACGGACGTGTTTGCTCACACCTGGTTTTAGTTTAATCTTAAGTACAATAACCTTGTGGCTCAGTTACTATTTTTTCTTTCATTGGTTTTAACCGCACCACTTAAACTTTGCTGCCATGTAAAGTGACAGTTGTGCAAATGAGTTTGTATTAGTGAGGAAAGTGTCAGCCTTCACATTACAAGTCCTAATTTCAAGGCTTTTTGGTGCAGGTTGTTTGGCACTTGTCTTTTTCAGGAAGAGTTTTGCATGATCCTGAAACTCAGACCTCCCACGTCTATGTGAAAAATGAAGTCTGCAGAAGTTACAGAAAATCACACAGTTCAAAAAAATTCCACGTGTATTACCTGCTGCAACTTTTTATTACATATATGGGAATATTAGCTGCTAACTTGTTTGAATTGGCTCCAGTATAGTCCAATAATAATGTCAAGAGACAGTGGTTGAGGTATATCACTGAGAACTATTTCAACATAAAACAACTATGCTTTTGTAATCAAGTTATTTTGTTTATTGTTTAAAATAAACCTGTGTACCTGTGTGTGTCATGTCAAGGATTTAAATACAACGTGTCTTTATAGATAAACAAAAAGAGAAGTAACAAAGAAATGATTATGTTTTGTAATTTATTTCAGTCCACCACTTATAACTTAGTCTGGGATGCCCTCAATAATAATTTAAAGTTTGTACCTTGTTTTCTTCGCAGTGTGCAGTAACAGACGAGTGTGGTGAGGAGCAAAGGAACCACTACAGCCAGGGAAATGATCACGCTGATTGGTGGTCTCCCAAAATCTGTAAAATTTGTAATAATAATATAATAGCAATCACATCCATCTGTCCATCTTTCTAATGTAAAAATGTAATTCCCTCTGGTACTATGAGGGTAAAAACTGCATTAATTGTCTATTAAGACTACAAAAACCAGCTAAAATGACAGTGGCAGTATAGTTAATTTCAGTCTAAAGTTCATATTGTTTAAATATCTACTACGCTCGTAAAAAAAGAGATTTTAACATGTCACCATACTGAACCTTGTGCATTGGATATTTATTCACTTACTGGATTTTCCACTGCTGATGTTGCCAGTATCGTTTTCTGTCTTCTCTCTGACTGTGATAACTGTCCCATTTCCTTTAACCTCAGTTAAAGATGGTATCTCCACAGTCACCTTGCAGATGTATGTCCCTGAATCCTCTGTTGTGATTTTTGAGAAATTCAAAGATGCGCAGTTCTTTCCTTCCTCTTTCAAAACGACTTGAGATCCATTTGAGTTGCTCTCACTCTTAATTTTACTTTGATTTTTCAGCCAGGTCACTCTCACTCTGTCAAGTATCTCTGTCCAGCAGCAGGTGATGTTTACAGTCTCTCCTTCCATGAAAGAAACACCAGGAATCTGTATCACAACTAATGTGCCTGATGAAACACCTTTAAGAGACAGAGTGGAACATAATATTGTGAGTAATTACAAGACTCCACATATTGCATGATTTATAAAGCTAAAGATCAGGTTTTAGAACAAAATACAGTATGCAGACATGTTTCTAGTGAGCTTGGAAAGAAAATCAACTGAACTTCGTCAAGTTTCTTCTCACTGAAGAAGCTTCATGACTTCAAGAAACTTAAAGTAGTTCAGTTGCTTTTCTTTCCATGTCCTTAGATTACCAGACACAGACACATTACAGACACAGACACGTAATACATTATAGTGATTTTTGTCATAAAAATAACAATATCAAGTAGTGATTGCACATCAGAAATAAAGACGTTATGACAAAACTTTTATGTTGTCTTTTACATCTAGCATTTCAAAAACCTTAAATCATTATAACCCCTTCATTCAAAATCTAAGGTAGTCTCACTTCTTAGAACTAAGGACTCTGAACACTGACATATTGAGGGGAAATTATAAAACCAGACATTTATTTATTGCTTGTCAGTAAAATTATGGATTATTTATCACAAACAAATTTAGAAAACCTTAACTTTTCATTTTGAGAGGAATGGAATAAAAATAAAATAATTCATTAAGTTGTGTTTCTACTTACTCCAGGATGAGAGGGTACAGAGAGAGGCGAAAAGCAGACTACTTAGCAAGATCTTCATCTTGCCACACTGATTCATTACTGAACAGTTACAATTGCTTCATCTGTCACAGCTTCTCTTAGTCCCACCCACCACACACACACACACACACACACACACACAGTGCACCATGTTTTCTTCAAAGATCTTCTGTTTTCTAGAGAAGTGTGAAAACCCACAGATGCTGCTGCTTCCTCCTTCAGACAGACAACAGCTAGAGACCCACTATAGAAGCTGTGACTAAGACTCAGACTTTCTCTTCCCACGATTGATTGAGGCGACTGAAAAGGCCACTTTTTTTATCCTCATGCAGAGATGCTGAAATGGAGTCACACTAAAATACATATTAAGTACATATGATGTAAAAAACTGTATTTCTGTTCAAGAATTCTCATTAAAAAATTTGAAAGTCAATCTTTGCAATTTTACACATTTTTACACAGATGCAAAGTTTACATGTTAATATGAATTTATTTAAGTATTTTATTTAATTTTTTTTTAACTGCACTGTTTTTTGGGTTTTTAGGTTGCAAGGTTTTTGTAATGGTATAGCTTTTGTTCTGTTATTATTATTATTTTGTTGAAAACATCCGGGAGGAAGTTGATGTAGGTCACCTGATAACGTGAAATGAGAGTTCATAAATGACGTGAATTGTCATTCTGTGAAGTCCTCAGAGTCTGAAGCTACTTTTTGCTGCTACTATGTTTCCCAAGGGTTTGAAGCAGTAGACAGATCCACATGTTTTGATTTTGCACAGATTTTACACCTGATGCACTTCCTGACACAACCATTCCTTGCATCCAGGCTTGGGACTTGCACTAGCATGTCACCGCTCAAGGTTAGGTTTGTACCTGTTCTCAGATTCAAACCAGGATCCTTTCATGTGTAAAGCAAATATGTTAAACACTGCTATGTGTCAGCCACTAGAAGTCCCCAGAGTTTAAAAAGCCAGATGCGACACTGAGACACAGAACAAGAACAGGCTGAAATGTCAGCACTGCTGCAGGCACACTCATCAGAAGTGTTGGTCACTATTGTAACCCATGGTTACTGAAAGAAGTTTAAGATAACCAAGAGTTGTAAAATATGTAAAATAAAAACTAGAGATTTCTATTAACCAAAAAACCCCAATTATTGTCATATTTTCAAACAGTGCAGCTTACATGAGCACAAGGTGTCCTTTAACATCTATGCTTAAACATTAACTGTGATAGTGGTTTGTTGTTTTGCCTGCAGGAGGAAAGGTGGAGCAGATTGTGGTGCTGGGTGGAGCTGATTGGCACAGCTACTGCATATGTGCCATACAGTTGCATGTTGGGAGCTGTGCCAGACCGCAAAGCAGCCAGTCACAATAGCTTTGACAGCCTGGCCCAGTCCAAGCAGAGAAAAACCTGAGTTGTTATTTAGAGTGTGCTGTGAATTCCCCTGATTGGCTCTGTTAAAGTGAACCCACAGACAACACGCTACATGCTTCACATGCTGAGTAGTTTTCAGTGCCAAAACCTCATCAGTGAGGAACAGAATAGGAATGAATAAGAAAGTGAAAAACATAATAGTCACAAAAGACTTTATTGTAACACTGCAGTGAGAACATAAAACAATGTAAATACATGTATTTTACTAACCTATCTTTGATATTACATCAAGTTATAATGCTATTTAAAGTTTTATCAATTGTATCAGTTTTAGAAGGTACAGTAACAATTGCATTATTTTTGTTACATGTGAATTATCACTGGGGAATGGTAAATGGACTGATTCTTATATAATGTAATACTGCAATATTACACACCCTAGTGAGTTAGTAATTTTAGGTTATTTATTTTAGGTTATGGGGTTGTTTAATAGAAAAAAAATGAATTTTGCATTCATAAATATACATGGTCTACTGTGCAGTTACATTTTCCTCCATTCTTGGAGTTACAATTTCCAAGAATTTGATGCATCTATGGGTATCATAGACTTTTAAGAAAACAGAACTTGGTTCACTTCAATGTAAAATCTACTGACACACTTTTACGCACTTTACCTTTAAGCATAGGTAAATAAGCAAGTAAATACCAGTTTACTATCACTTATACTTGTGAATTTGAAAGTAAGTGAAGTGAAGTGAGCTAAATGCTGTCATGCTGACATTTAGTAGATAGAGTTCATCTGATCACCCTAAATTACAGGGTTACCATGCCAACAATCCAACTTCCTGGAAACTTCTTCTGTAGTTATCAGAAGCAAAAGTAGCAGCCATCACCACGGTTCCTTCTCCCAGTAATGTAACACAAGCGGAGCAACTTAAAGCTAGAACCTTTCAATTGATAACCTTTAGTATCTAGATTTATTGTTTGGTGGACCAGCAGTTTTCAACCTGTGTGCCATGAGGTAAGCAAGACATTTGAACAGCCAGTGTGTTTCAGGCTGATGAAACTGCATTTGAAATACTTCAGTACTACCATGACCTGTACAGCACGATCAGCAGCGAGGAAACTGCACACCCAGAGGCGGCGTTTATCACAGCCGGAGACGTTAATAAGGGAAACCTGAAGAAAGTTTCACCAAAACTCCACCAACACATCCATTTCAACACTCGTGGAGACCGGCTACTTGACCACTGCTACACCACGTTCCGGGATGCGTACAAAGCCCTCCCCCGCGCCCCATTCGGCCAATCAGATCACCGCTCCATCCTGCTCCTGCCCGCCTATAGGCAGAAGCTGAAAAAGGAAGCTCCAACCCTGAGGGCGGTGCACTGTTGGACGGACCAATCGGAGTCTACGCTGCGGGACTGTTTTGATCACGCGGACTGGGAAATGTTTCACGTGGCTGCTAGGGACATTGATGAGTACACAGACTCAGTCTGCGGATTTATCAGAAAATGCGTGGAAGATGTCGTCCCATCCAGAACAGTTAAATCCTTCCCAAATCAAAAACCCTGGATTAACGGAGATGTTCGCACGGCACTGGCGGCACGGAGCTCCGCTTTTGCCTCCGCGAACACATCGGACTACAAACTCGCACATTACCAACTCCGGAAGACGATCAAAGCAGCCAAACATGAGTACAGGGACAGGGCGGAGCAACAGTTTGACAACCCTCGAAGTATGTGGCAGGGACTAAACACAATCGCAGACTTTAGAGGGAAAACCAGCACACCACAGACCACGGCCTCTCTGTGTGAGGATCTAAACGTATTCTATGCTAGATTTGACACAGCGAACACCATGAGACCGGACAGTGTGCGCACCGCGGATGACGTCAGTGCGCACACTGTGTCTGAGGAGGATGTGCGGAAGTGCTTCAGGAAGGTGAACGCACGCAAAGCTACTGGTCCGGACGTGATTCCCGGCCGCGTCCTCAGGTCATGCGCGGCTCAGCTGGCTGGAGTGTTTACACACATCTTCAACCTTTCCCTCTCTCTGTCTGTAGTCCCAGCCTGCTTCAAAATGGCCACCATCGTCCCTGTACCCAAATCCTCCACCATCTCCTCATTAAACGACTGGCGACCTGTAGCCCTGACCCCCATCGTAAGCAAAGGCTTCGAGAAGCTGGTCAGGGACTTCATCTGCTCTGCACTACCTGACTCACTGGACCCTCTACAGTTCGCATACCGCCACAACAGGTCCACTGATGATGCCATAGCCCTGACACTACATACTGCCCTGTCACACCTGGAGAAGAGAGACACGTATGTGAGAATGCTGTTTGTAGATTACAGCTCAGCATTCAATAACATCGTTCCCTCGAAGCTGGACAGGAAACTGCAGGATCTAGAACTGAGCAGCTCTCTCTGCAGCTGGATCCTTAACTTCCTGTCTGACAGATGCCAAGTGGTCAGACTGGGCAGCATCACCTCATCCCCCGTCACACTGAACACTGGTGCTCCACAGGGGTGTGTACTGAGCCCTCTCCTGTACTCACTCTACACCTACGACTGCACAGCCACTAACAACTCCAACATCATTGTGAAGTTTGTGGACGACACTACAGTGGTGGGTCTTATCACCAACGGTGATGAGACGGCCTACAGGGAGGAGGTCAGCGCCCTGACCCACTGGTGTCAAGACAACCATCTCACCCTCAACGTTGCAAAGACAAAGGAGTTGATAGTGGACTTCCGGAGGTGCAGAGAAGTACACACCCCCATCATCATCAACGGCGCTGCTGTGGAGAGAGTGAGCAGCTTCCGCTTCCTTGGTGTACATCTGGCTGAGGATCTTACGTGGTCAGTACACACAAACAAAACAGTGAAGAAGGCGCAGCAGCGCCTCTTCTTTCTCAGGAGACTGAAAAGATTCGGCATGAGCCAGCACATCCTCAGGACCTTCTATTGCTGTGCCATCGCTGTGTGAATTCAATATGGCGGCACGTGTAGACGCAGCGACCTCACGCTCTCCTGAAAATGCGGTGTTTTGTTCGTCAAGTAAGTGTCTTTCTGCAAGTGTTTCTCGTCAGTCTACGTCGGAATATGTGTACAGTCGTCAGGCTCTCTTACACATTCGGAGAAGCAAGATTTGCCAAGTTTTGAACACTAACGTTGAGATGCTAAGGGAGATAGGACTTCTGCGACAGCCTGCTAGCTGGCCTAGCAACTCACCGGACTCGCCTGCTACCCCTCCCCGGGGAAGGAGGCGTCGAAAGCGGTGCGCTAGGACAAGGAAGCGGGGCAAGCGCGGAGGTGTCCGAGTTAGGCTTGAGGCTAAGCCAACTCGCCCAGCCATACCATCGATCCTCTTGGCCAACGTACGATCTCTGGACAATAAAATGGACAACATACGACTTCTGAGATCAGCGTATCGCAGAGTAAGTGACTGTTGTGTGCTAGTTTTCACTGAGACATGGCTTAATGACAACATTCCGGACTCGGCCATACAACTGGAGCAGCTATCATGCTACAGAACCGACAGGGCTCTCGTAGACGGAGGCAAGACCCGAGGTGGCGGGGTCTGTGTTTACATCCGTGACGAGTGGTGTCGTGATGCCACTGTAGTACGCAAACACTGCTCATCACTGGCGGAGTTCATGATCGTGAAGTGTCGCCCTTTCTATTTGCCCAGGGAGGTAAGTTCGATCTTGTTGGTCGCTACTTATATACCTCCATCTAGCAACAACAGCGATAGAAATGCGGCGCTGAACGAACTGTATCAGGCCATCAGTGAGCAACAAACAGCACACCCAGACGGTTTCATCATCCTCGCAGGAGACTTTAACCATGCTGATCTCAAAACTGTTCTTCCAAAGTTTCATCAGCATGTACACTTTCCAACAAGGGGAGATAACATATTGGACCTGGTCTACACACAGGAAAATGGAGCATACAAAGCCATCCCCCTCCCCCATATTGGCACCTCTGATCACCTCACTGTTATGCTAATGCCAGCATACAGACAGAGAGTGAAGGTCATCAAACCTGTTACGAAAGTGTCACGGCTGCCGAGGCGAGCCGTGTGGTGTTGTAAGAAAGGAGGACCCAAAATGCAGGCAGTGACTGATGATTCGAGTGACGTTTATTTACAAGTGGTGGAGTGGCAAAAACAGGCAGTGAGGGAAGAGAATAAACAGAACAAACCTAAACTGGGAAAACTAAATAACAAACCTGAGAGGATACCAGAATGGGGTGAGAGGCAGAGAGACACGGACGGGGAACAGGACACCGTGGAACACAGACGAACCGTCAACAGGCAGGAGAACACACAGGGCTTAAATACATACACCAGTAATCAGGGAATGAGAAACAGGAGGGCAACACAGCTGGGAGAAATCAGAGCTGACGGGACAGGGGAAACGTAAACTGAACACACTCACATCAGACGGAGACCTTCACAATAAAACAGGAAACTCAGACACAGAACCAGACCAGACACTGAACTAAACAGACAGATTCACAAACAGACAGTGTGACACCATGGACAGACGGAGGGAACACGGAAGTGGAACCAGGGCAGGCACAGAACAGAAACCTCACAAATGGCAAATCATAACGGAATACATAATCAGAATAAACAAAAGCATAAAGAAACACAAAACACTGAGTCGGCAGACTCAGGACCATGACAGAAAGAGGTAAGAGTGTGGCCACAGGAGGCCATCTCTGCTCTTCAAGACTGCTTTGGGTCAACTGATTGGGACATATTCAAGGAAGCAGCCACCTACAATAACATCGTAGACATCGAGGAGTACACAGACACGGTGAGCTCATACATCACCAAATGCATTGATGATGTAACACAAGTGAAAAGTATCACAACCCGAGCCAACCGGAAGCCATGGCTAACAGGAGATGTCCACAGGCTGCTGAAGGCCAGAGACAAGGCCTTCAGAGCTGGGGATGAAATAGGCCTGAGAACAGCGAGAGCCAACCTGTCCCGTGGCATCAAGAAAGCGAAACAGGACTACACACACAAGATAACCTTCCACTTCAATGATAGCAAGGACGCACGAAGCCTATGGCAAGGCATCCAGGCTATTACAGACTACAAGCCTGCAGCGCGTAGCTGTGAGAGCGACACCACTCTGCTCAACAACCTGAACAGCTTCTTTGCACGATTCGAAGCACAGAACAACACACGCCCACAGAAAACACCACCACCTCCACACGACCAGCCTCTGTGCCTGTCTGCTGCCAGCGTGAAGAGGACACTCATCACCATCAATGCCCGGAAAGCAGCGGGTCCAGATAACATCCCTAGTAGTGTGCTGAAAGACTGCGCAGAGGAGCTGAAGAATGTCTTCACAGACATCTTTAACACCTCCCTGAGGCAAGCCACTGTCCCATCATGCTTCAAGACTGCCACCATCATACCTGTGCCAAAGAAACCATCCCCAGCCTGTTTCAATGACTACCGCCCCGTGGCACTGACACCTATTATTATGAAGTGCTTTGAACGACTAGTCATGTCACACATCAAATCTACCCTACCTCCCACCCTGGACCCATACCAGTTCGCATACAGAGCGAAACGATCCACAGAGGATGCAATCTGCTCTGCCCTCCACCCAGTCCTAACTCATCTGGACAAGAAAGATTCATATGTGAGAATGCTGTTCATAGACTTTAGCACAGCATTCAACACCATAATACCACAACAACTCCTCTGTAAACTGGACAGACTGGGCCTCAGCACCTCCCTCTGCAACTGGCTGCTGGATTTCCTCAGCCAGAGGCCTCAAGCGGTGCATGTGGGCAACAAGGTCTCAAACAGCATCACTCTGAGTACGGGGGCTCCACAAGGCTGTGTGCTCAGTCCTCTGCTCTTCACCCTGTTGACACATGACTGCACACCAACCTACAGCTCCAACCACCTTGTGAAGTTTGCGGACGACACAACGGTGGTGGGGCTCATCACCAAGGGCGATGAGACCCACTACAGGAAAGAGGTTGAGCTCCTGTCCACGTGGTGCAGAGACAACAACCTCCTGCTAAATGTTAGTAAGACCAAGGAGATTATTGTCAACTTCCAGAGAGGCCACACCTGTCACCCCCCATTGACCATCGACGGCGCTGCGGTAGAGAGGGTGAGCAGCACCAAGTTCCTGGGGGTGCACATCAGTGAGGACCTCTCCTGGACCACCAACACAGCATCACTGGCCAAGAAAGCACAACAGCGCCTCTACTTCCTGCGCAAACTCAAGCGGGCAAGTGCTCCACCACCCATCCTGACCACATTCTACAGAGGAACTATTGAAAGTATCCTCTCTAGCTGCATCACCGTGTGGGGCGGTAGCTGCACTGACTATAACAGGAAAGCTCTACAACGCATTGTGAGAACAGCTGAGAGGATAGTTGGAGTACCACTCCCCTCCCTGCAAGATATTTACATCACTCGCCTCACCCGCAAAGCCATCACAATTGTCAACGATGCAACCCACCCCGCGCACTGTCTGTTCAGCCTCCTGCCCTCTGGAAAGAGATACAGAAGTCTCCGCTCCCGCACTACCAGGCTCACCAACAGCTTCATCCACCAGGCTGTGAGACTGCTGAACTCTCTTCCCTCCCGGCTCCCAGCCAGCAGAATCACCAGATTGGCAGAAGTATAGGAAGACAGACTGGACTCTTTTACGTTATTGTATTTTGCACAACTCTGTTGCTTGTGAAGCTCGCACACAAGAATTTCACTCACATGTACTTTACCAGTGTACCTGCACATGTGACGTGACAATAAAAGTGATTTGATTTGATTTGATTTGACCTGGATGACTGAAAAGCTGCAAACAATGACACAGAAAAGAAAGAACAAAAAACAAACAACATTGTGCAGTACTGTGCAAAGCACTCGAGTCATGCCTCAGTCTTAGGAACAGTTCAATGTTTTTCTTCTTTTCTTTTAATTTCATTTAATTTCTTTCAGTCCAGTCCTCATATCTGGCCACTTTCAGCTGAATGTTGTTTGTTTTTCTATTTGTTTTGTTTTGTTTAGCTTTTATTTTGTTGAGGCACTTAATACTGTCGTTTGAATCCCTTGAACACTTAACACAAAAATGACACAAGTGTTATGTCTACACATAACAGACAACTTTGCAAAGGACATATCATTATGGTATATAATCATTCTAAATGTAGAAAAGTACCAACAGATTTCGATCCATCATGCAGTACCATCTGGAATGTGTCTGACTGAAAACAGTTTCATTTTTCAGCATTACAATGATTCCAAACACACTGCAAACACAGTAAAATAGTACCTGGATAGAAAAACATATACTGGAGGTCACAGACTGTCCTCCCTAGAGCATGAATCTCAAAATTACTGTAACAGTGTGGATTGCCTCGACAGCTGAATTTCTCTAATTGTGTATTTCGATGAATATTTGAAAATGAGGGGTGGCCAAAGACTTTAACACCATATGCAATATGTGAAATTATTATCAGGAAGTTTAATTTTAGACAGTAAGTACATTCACTCCTTTTTCTAAACCTTGAAACAACATGCTGTTTTAGAAATTTGTGTAAGTTTCTATCGATGGGACTTTTCAAATAGCTTTATCACACTGGACATACAGAGGTAAAATTGTTCAATATTTTACAAAGAAATACAAAAAAATAAGTTGTGAAATTGAGCCTTAACACTACTAAGGCTCAATAGTACCTGACAGAACTACCAGTTGTTATAAATGATTTATAAAATTCTGAAACAAGTAGAGAAATGAAAATGCACGAGGGTTTTTTTAACTTACCCCAAGAGAGGACGCATATACAGGAAAACAGCAGACCCATTAATAAAAGCTTCATTCCTTCACACTGAACCAACACTAACAACTGACACCCACGTCTGTGGTCAAATTATTCACACCAAACATTGGCACCCAAAGCTCAGGTTAGTCTCGTCTTTATCAGTTTTTGCAGAGTTCAAAGCCACAGCTTTTCTTCCTTCTCTTCGCTGAATTCTTCATAACAGCAAAATCATACTGTTTTGAGCAAATAGTTAAAGGACAGACATTTAGTGCTACAGATGGAAGGCTAAAGAAAATAAATAAATAATTTTTCCATTTACACTTTGATATTGAAAACTAGCTTCTTTTCAGCCTTATGTGGCTTTTTGTTCCTTACATAGGTGGAGGAAAGCTGTGCTGAGGGTAAGGATAGGTAGAGTCTTAGGACTGACATGAACATGTCTACCTGGGAAATTCATCTGATGAGGTAAACACAAGTTATACACTACCAGGTAACAAGAACTGCTTCTTGTTAGATGAAAACACGATCAGAAGGCACTGCTAGATTGTAACAACTGCTAGCCCCAATGCTCCAATCGGCTGGACCTTAAAGCTTACACCTTACAGACTCTAGCCATCAGTTCTCATACTTACTGGTGAAGGAAGTCTGTGGTTCAGTTTTTAGTAGACTTAGCTAATGTGATCTGCAAAGTAAAATATAAAAGTGGCAACAAGCATGGATGAGACCGATATAGCTGCACAGGCTGTAGCAGCTCTTAAATACTGTATTTTCTTCAGCTGCTAAAGAAGACTTCTTTGAGATCAGGTCTATAACTTTGTACAGATACATTAATCCTAAAACTGTAAACAGGATCAGGTGCTCAACCTAGATTTTTATGGGTTTTTGCTCATTTCAAGTGGAGCTTTTCGGACTTTTACTACTAGCAAGATAATATCATACAGTCCATTAGGGGACTGTATCAACATGAAGTATGGCAGGACATTTTGTTACCTACCCCCAGCAACAAGCTTATCTGTATTACCATCTTTATAATTCTGGTGTCTACCATTTCCTGTCTTATTTAGCTACTTCACACTCACTCTGTCAGACTTCTCTCTCCAGTAGAACAGACACATTTGGAGTATGGGTCACAACAAATGTGCCGTTAAAACATGTGCAAGAAAACACAGAAAAGTTTTATTCAAATAATTTTTAGTAGCTTAATGGCAGAATTACCTGAAGTTTAATTGAACATGAAAACAAAGAATAGGAAGAAATCTGAAAGCAAAAAGTTTTTTTTTTACTTACTTCAAGATGTGAGGGCACAGGAGAAACTTCATCCTTTCACACTGAATCAACAGTCAACTGACAAGTGTCACATACCACTACTCAGACACAATACTTCCACACAGATACCATCTACCCACTTTAATTCTCATGTGTTGTGGTTTTATTCACAGCGACAAATTCTTTTCAATCTATTTACATGTGCAGTCACTTTTTGTTGTGCCAACATTTGTCGTTTTGAATGAATGAAGAATAAAACTATACATACTCTTAATTGATCAGTAACAAAAGAATAAAGTTCTTCTATTTGTAATCAAATTTAATTATCAGACACTTTTATCTAACATTCATTAGCTGCTTCTACTGCTCTTCCATCTCTTTCTTCCTCCTCCTCGTCTTGCTCTTGTTTTTGACTTGAAGTTGGTTTATTTCCAGAAGAAGCTGAAATATGACAATCAACCGGTCATTATGCAGTGTAACCAATTGACTGTCACTGGAGCTTTGTGTTGTATTGTACCTTTTGAGTTCTGCTGAGCTTTGCTCCCTACATAGTAGAGCCAGAAGAAGGCTGTGATCAAGGCGAGGACAGGCAGAGTCCTCATGAGATAAGTGAATACTTCTTCCTTTGGAGCTTCTGAAATTCATCGACAGAGGCATCTGATCAAGTGCACACAGGTTATACACAGTCCACAGGCTGGAGTGATAACTCCATGCCAGTGTTTTGAGTTTTGTGGGTTTATGACTTGTTGTAGGTTTTCCCCACACTTTTGAGTTTGTTAACCACGTTTGTAGTTTTGTTCCTTGGTTGTGGGTTCCCTTTTGTGATCCCTGTCTCTCTGGTTCTGTCCACATGTCTGTTTGGTTTGCCTGTGTTCTGTCTCCCTAGCTGTCTGTGTTATTTCCTGTTTTATGTTGGTAGTCATTTGTCTTGTTTGCATCGTGTTCTGTTTCACTTCCCCTTGAATCATTTAGTGTGTTCAGTTCAGTTGTGTTCCCATGTGTCCACTTCCCCTCATCATCTGCTTGTGTATGTATTGCCTCCCTTTATCCCTTGTCAGAGCGTTAGTCACCGTAATGTCCCCAATTCCTAATGTTCTAGTATAGTCTCCCAGTATAGGTTTCAGTTAGAGCAGGAGTATCAAACGCATTTTTACACTGCGGGCCATATGGTGCCCACTTAAGTGGGCCGGACTAGTGAAACTCTACTTCCTGTCAGTGTAAAGAAGTTACATATTTAACAGTTTTTCTACATACTGAAGAAAATGCTGCTGTTGAAAAGGAAGAAAACAGTCAGCATGAGACTTAAAAACGTCATTGCCCAGACTGTTGTTGTTGTTTTGTTTTTTGAAAACAAAAAAACAACAGAAATGTCTATAGTAGAAAGTGAAAAAGAGAAACAATCAATCACTCTGAGCGGAAGCACGAGCTCCAGCAGCTCTACACTGAGGAAAAAAGATACATTTCCTTTTTTTGTGCAGAATATTCCTACAACGTCACGTTATGTTGATCAGCAGCTGCCCATATTAAACTGTGATCGTCACCAGGTAACGTGGGTGTGTTTCTTAAATCAGCAGGATTTAAACAGCTGACAGGTGAACAGGATGTATGCAGGTAAACTCGACGGTCAGACGAGCTCATCGGAAGTGTTGTGAGGAAAATCTCGGCTTGTTATTTATGTTACAGAAAGACACGGGCACGACGACACGTGGAAGACTTTCTGATTTAATTTTTTTTTAACATAATTTCATTGTTGTCTGAGGATAATATTGATACGTGTCTATATTTGCATGACCTGGAGATGGAGACCTTTCTTTATCGAGGTCGTTAATCTTGTCAAACTCCA
Organism: Oreochromis niloticus; assembly: GCF_001858045.2. NCBI lineage: Eukaryota > Metazoa > Chordata > Actinopteri > Cichliformes > Cichlidae > Oreochromis > Oreochromis niloticus. The sequence continues at coordinate 4,805,830 of NC_031967.2, forward strand.
TGAGACACTGACAGACAGAGAAGACGATTCCGTAAAAAATCCAACATCTGCTGCACGGAGAGTGGACTGTGTAAACAGATCTAACCAGCTAAGATAAAAACCAGTTAACCTGGAACACCGGCTCATGTCTCTTTGTGTCTTAGGAATGTCTGCTGCCCTTCCTTCTGTCACATTATGGTGTGATCTCTGCCTTCGCATGTGATTGGCCGCATGGTGTGCCCATTAAAATAAAGTCCTACCCCCGCATGCACGGTTGCTCAGCAAGGCTGAAGATTAGCTCCCACATAACGACGGATCTTTAATAACAGAAATATGAAATTATGTCCCAGGCCGGATGTGCCCTGCAGGCCGTACATTTGACACCCCTTTTATATTTTTTATATTTTTTTATTTACTTGTTGGCCAAATAAAGGGCTTGTCCTTTGTTCACTATATCCACTCCTGTGCATTTTGGGTCCATACCACTCACCTCTTCATAGTGTTGGGAAGGTTACTTTTAAAATGTATCCCACTACAGATTACAGAATACATGCCCCAAAATGTATTTTGTAACGTATTCTGTTACGTTACTCAATGAGAGTAACATATTCTGAATACTTTGGATTACTTAATATATTATCATGCCTTTTACAACTACATGAATATACTATTGCTGTGTGATTTATTACTATTACTGAAGGTTACTCGCCATACCAATACCAACTAGATTTTTAAATCTTAATATAAAATGAGTAACAGTAGGGTGGACATTAGGTAAGGCTGCACTTTTTGCAGCGATCTGGTATAGAAAACTATTCTGCGCATATATAAAACAGGTCCGCGGCTCCAAGCTGTAGTAAAGGGACCTCTGGCTAATACGTCGGGTTCCGTGTTGGGCTCGTAGCCGAAAACTAGCTTTAATTTGTTGTCTGGCTGCTCCAACTGAACTTATTGTTTCGGAGGAAAACACGAACACAGTGTACAGTCGAGTCTTTATAACTTACTTCCAGCTGGGCTTGTCAGGTACTCTTTTTGGCTGCAGTGGTTATTATTATATTTATATGCTTCCATCTCCTGTTTCTGATGGGTGACAACTCGTACTTTTCAACTCTCCTTTTTCTCCCTCCCTCACGCTCACAGACACATAACGGGTATGGCAGTCCATTCTCCCTGCAGCACGGACTACACTGCCCATGAGGCTACATTCTTTAGGGTGATGCCTGTAACACTGCCTATTGCCTTCATATTAAATAATTTTTTGAAAAATAATTTTGAAAAATATTTCCTCACGTCAAGCGATGTGGCGTCACGGCAAGTAGAGGTGACATGGGCCATGAGATTAAGACACAGGCATTTGAGCCTCTTAATGCGTGTTTTGTTTGGGTTTCCACCGGTGTAGAATTACCAAAAATATAGAGGCCACAGCCTAACATATGAAACAGGAAAAGAATCCATTTAGGTTAACAAAGTAACTGTACTCTGAATACCACCTTTTAAAACGATAACTGCAACTGAATACAGTTACTCATATTTTGTATTTTAAATATGTAACGGCGCTACATGTATTCCCCAACACTGCCTCTTCACAACTTGACAAAATATGAACTTAATTTTTGCTTTGTTCCACAGCAGTTTTGTGCCATTTTAAAAATCTACACAATCAGACATTTGCATATGGGATTATGAACCACCATCATCCTAGTGCACGGTTTGCTAATCATGTGAGAGCAGATGTATAACACCGCTGTTGATTTGTGAGTGTACATTTATATATTCTTAGTGAAACATTACTAACAACGTTCGATACACAATCGATATTTTCTTAAATGACGTTTGCTCATTTCAAATACAGCTCATAAGACCTGATCATGTCTCGGTAAACCTTTATTAGACAACCCAGTGGCTTACATAAACATTTATGTCAGCATTCTGGTGATTTGCCACCTACCTCGAGCAATATGCTGATCTGTGTTGTCACCTTTCTTCACTTTGGGCATAATTGTGAAAGTTCTTCGATTTCCTTTATCTTTCTTTTTTTTGGCTTTAACCGTGACGAATGTCCCACTTCTTCCCATCTTCTTGACTGTGATAACTGTCCCATTTCCTTTAGCCTCACATAAAGATGGTATCTCCACAGTCACCTTGCAGATGTATGTCCCTGAATCCTCTGTTCTAACACTTGAGATATTCAAAGATGAACATTTCTTCTCTTCCTTTTTCAGAGACGCATTAGGATGATTAAAGTAGTCACTCCTAATTACTGTTTGATTTTTAAGCCAGTTCACTCTAAATCTTTGAAACGTCCCTGTCCAGCAGCAGGTGATGTTTACTGTCTCTCCTTCCCTGACAAAAACATCATCACTGTGTGTCACAACAAATGTGCCTGGTGAAACACCTGTAAGAGACAGAGTGGAACATAATATTGTAAGTTATTAAAAAATAATATAAAGTAATGATTTCACAATAGAAATAAAGATGACATGACAATAATTTTTGTCAAGGGCAGCAGATGAAGACTGTGTGGAGTTGAGAACAGAGGACCTAAATCCAGGCAAATCAAATCATGGAAACAAACTTAATATTAACTGAAAGCGAGCCGCTTATTATGGCTGATGGAGAAATACAAAGCAATGCACAAGGCGAACCAAGCTGAGAAAAAACAATAGCCTAAACTGGGAAAACTAAAAATAAACATGAAAAACCCTAAACGTGAAGCTGGATACATGGAGACATGGTGCAAAAGACACCAGACGACTTGACAACGAACAAAGGAAGACAGAAGACTTAAATACACAGAAGGGTAATGAGAGAAGTGGAAACACCTGGCAAACACAGCTGACACAAATGAGCATGATCCCACAGGGGAAGCAAAACTGAACACACTGAACATGGAACACCAGACTGTGAAAATGGAAAGGAAACATAATGAGACGTAGACATGACAACAGGAGCTTGACAATATGACATGGAAAACGCAGACATGAAACACATAACAGACTGGGGAGACAGAATGATACACAAAGAGAGGAACACGGAAACAGATAAGGGGAACGAGGCACAGGCATAACTAAAAACCATACATAGAGGACAAGAGACAGAAAACGACACATAAACAAGGGAGCATGGATGAAACTTTAACTAAACAAAACCTAACTAAGACATACTTATAATAACACTAGAACTTAGCATTACGGTATTACATCATAAGAAACATACAAAATAAACTCAAAATGCTGGGTCACAGACCCAGCTTCCTGACAACTTTTAGGTTGTCTTTTACATCTATTGTTTCAAAAACCTTGAATCAATATAACTTCTTCATTCAAAGTTTAAGTCAGAAATGTATTCGCTCTCCTTTTAACCGTCGTTTGATGTCCATAAGTTGTTTAATGTGGTTCACTATATGTTCAGTCACTTAACACTTCCTTCATGTGAATTCAACTAAACTTCACTCAGTTTCCTGCTCAGAACTAGCCATGCACTGTAAATTTGTCATAAAGCGATGGGCTTAAAAATGCATAAAAGCACTTACATTCAACTCTATATTTATATTTCACTCTTTTCATTAAGCTTTATGTTTAAGCTGGTCCCCCTTTTCATCTTGTCCAGTTCCTGTGCACTATAAGTAGGATGATTAAAGTCAACAATAATTTGAATGCTAAAAAATAATTCCTTATAATCTGAGTACTTTTAGAAACTTTAGTTTTCAAGTTGTGTGAGAATTCCATGAAAGCTTAGTACCCATTAGATTTTGATTATGCCCAAAAATTTAGCTTTGGTTTATTTTTTAATTTATTTTCTCAAAGTTAATTTAAAAATTATATAATTTTGCATCTTTAGAAGTACACATAATTCTATATTAATATTGGTGTTTTTACTTACACCAAGATGAGAGCACACGGAGGGACAAAAGTAGCAGACTGCTCTGCAGAAGACTCATCCTCATACAATTCACTGTTGAATACTGATACTTGTGACAGCTTCCCTTGAGAGTCACAGATATCACCTTTGTTCCCCACCCCCACTACGCCAAGATGTAATTTGTTTTTTTTTTAAACAGTTAAGTCATTTCCTTTACTCAATCAAATTAATATTTTGTTCTGCAAAATTCAGTACATAAGAAAATATTGTCAGTGTTGCCAGAACTCAAACACATGAAAAGAAAAGATTCGCCAGAGCATTAGATTAAAAGTCACAGGCTAGAAAATGTAATACAAAAGCCAACACTATTAAAACTGTTCTTTAATGAGTATTAGTTAAAACATCAGACAGCTATATGGCGCTGTATTTAGCGCTTAGGTAGGATTGTGTTCTTTAGTATATTTAAAGTGTTCGTTCACTGTTAATATTTCAAACACATGTTGAAAACACTTTGCACCGAAATAACTACCAGACTGTTTCTGTTTTACTCTGCGCAGCTTTTCTCATATTTACGGTAAGTTTATTTAAACTGTATAATCTTTTCATTAGTCTTTACGGTAGTCAATGTAGGTACACAGGAAACATATCGAACACAATGAATAACTGGGTACATTGTCCCATCAGGTATTCAGAGTGCATGGGAAAATAAAACTCTACTTGGAGACCTGATGGTGAAGAAAGTGTCACAATTATTTGGTACAATAAGTCTTTATGCAGAGAAGTGCAAATTTAAAATCTAAAGAGAGGTTTTCATACTGGATTTTTTTAATGTTAAATTTGTGTCTTTCCTATAGAGGCTGTGGTCATAGGACAAAGCTAGCTGTCCTGTGGCTACATCGCATAGCTGGTTCACAATCAATACAGAAGGTAAACTAAAACTTCCAGAATTGTTCCCACTGTATGTTACTTGTCTTTAATAAAATATTAAGGCACTATATAACATACTTCTGAATTTAATTAAATATATCCCTGTTGTGCCATTTTCTCGTCCATTTATCAACTAAAAAAAAAGAAAAACCCAACTCAGTCTCTTAGAATCTCAAAAATGAGCAGGAAAGAATTTTTTAGCAGCAGTCATGGACATTACTTTAATTTTTGCTGCGAGAAGGGACAAGAGAGGGATGGTAATGCTAATGCAAACCCAGAGTGATGTTTAAAACTGAGCATATGCTGAGCTGAGTCTTGCTGCCAAAGCCTGATCTTCAGCACTTAACAGAAGCCCATCAAGGCCAAGTGGCCAGTGTGCAAAGGCATTGCCCAAAAGCAGACTCAAAACCCAGCTTTTTAGACAAAACTTTATTTAACACAGGGATCACTAAGGTCAAGGAGTAGCAGAGAAAGAACGTCACAGGAGCGGGACCCACTGCAATAGCGGGAGAAGATGAGTTACTTCCAGAGCTCAGGTTGAAGATAAGTATGATTGCAAAAGGAGTGAAAGAAGGTTTGCTTATTTTTTAGCAGTGAGACACAAGGCCATCGAGAGGGGTTGTTCACCTACTGAATGGCTGAGAGATGGAACTTGTAGAACGAGATGTTTGACCTTTCCTTTCCATTTCCAGACCAAAGGTATGTTGCAGCAACCAGCAGGGCAGGCAGATGAGATTTCAGACTTATTCCACGAAGACCTGAGGTACGAGAAACAGTTGCTGGCAGATAAGTTTCTGGCATGCAGTGAGACAGGAAGGAGGACCAGCATCAGAGGAAATCTGGTTCTTAACAGAGGCAAGTTAATGTTGATCCAAAGGTGCAAAAACTGGAAACACAGAGAGTGCAATGTTACTGACCCTACTTCTGCTGGAGGTTTCTTCCTGTTTAAAAGAGTTTTTCCTTCCCACTGTCGCCAAAGCGCTTGCTCATAGGGGTTCCCATGATTGTTGGGGTTTTCTTTGTTATCTTTGTAGTGTTGTAGGATTTAGCTTACAATATAAAGCACCTTGAGGCAACTGTTGTTGTGATTTGGCACTATATAAATAAAACTGAATTGAATTGAAAATCCAGCAAGTTTACATTACTGTACATTACTTTGAACAAAAAGTGTAGTACAACATAAGGTGAAGAGTAAATTCCATAGCATACAATCATAGTGCAGTAAAGTTCAAGATAGTCTGTATATGAGTCCCCTTGATACTGTAGCGCTATTGGGGAACTTTCATGAACATTAAACAACAATACACACTTCCTACTGTTAAGTGACAACAAATGGAAGTTGTTTCTTCTTGTATTCCTAAAGACTCTTATTTATAGTCTTTATGAATACGTTTGGTAAAAGGTAGTTTACAGTCTACCAAACTGAAGTGTCCTAGTCCTCCCCTCTGGCCTGTCAGTGTGATGACAAACAGGAAGACCTTTAGCCACAAACCACTAAGTCTTCAATCTTGTAACTGACATCATCCTGTCAGTTACAAGATCGCCTTCTAAGTTATAAGATATTGCCCTGTGCAATGTGTTTGCAATGTTCAGCCTGCCAACTACTGTTTCTCTTACCTCAGGTCTTCCTGGATTAACTTGAAACAAAATAGCAAACACAGCTCCTAATTCATATACATAACCTATGTATCACTGAGAGAGATTGCATAGGTAAGTTGTTCTCAGTCAGGTTTAGATCATTTAACAGATCCTCAGTGTGATTTTTGTGCTGCAGCAGTCATAGTTTTGACTTACATACCTTCATATCATTAACATTACACATGCCATGCAACATACATGTTATACCCATATATCCCTAATTCTTCCATCTTTATATATCGTATATAGTAATTCTGTATTTCTTCTTATAGTTTGGCCTCCAGCTTGCACTGGAACGGTTCGCAGCCAAGTGTGAAGCGGTGGGAATGAGAATCAGCACCTCCAAATCTCAGGCCATGAGCCTCAGAGGGAAAAGTGTGGAGTGCCCACTCTGGGTCAGGGACGAGTTCCTGGCCCAAGTGGAGCAGTTTAGGTATCTCGGTGTCTTGTTCATGAGTGAGGGATCGACAGAAGGATTGGTCCTGCGGCTGCAGTGATGCGGACACTGCACTGGTCCGTTGTGGTGAAGAGAGAGCTGACTGTAAAAGCGAAGCTCTCAATTTACTGGTCGATCTACATCCCTATGGTCACGAGCTGTGGGTAGTGACCGAAAGAATGAAATCGCGGATTCAAGCGGCGGAAATGAGCTTCATCTGAAGGATGGCTGGCCTCTCCCTTAGAGATAGGGTGAGAAGTTTGTTTGGCCATCAGGGAGGCACTCAAAGTAGAGCCGCTGCTCCTCCACATCGAAAGGAGCCAGTTGAGGTGCTTCGGGCATCTGACAAGGATGCCTCCTGGGTGAGGTGTTCCGGGCACGTCCCACCCGGAGGAGGCCCAGGACACGCTGGAGAGATTATATCCCTTGGCTGGCTTGGAAAGCCTTGATGTTCTTGATGTTTCCTTGGACAAGCTGGAGGAGGTGGCCGGGGAGAGGGAGGTCTGGGCTTCTCTGCTTAGGCTGCTGCCCCTGCAACCCGGCCCTGGATAAGCAGAAGAAGATTGATGGAAGAAGTTTTAACTGTTTTTCTTTTTATGTCAATGTGTGTTATGTGTGTCACTCTTTGCAATGATGTGACCCTTATTATTGAGAACTTTACAAATTCACTGTATTCATATCTCAGAATAATCAGCATTGCATTGCACATCGATCATTTCAGCTCAGCTCTTACAATGTCTTGCTCAGTTTTATGTGTTCTTATGAACTGTATGACATGCTCAAGCCTAGGCAGGTGCTAAGCAGTATATTATTACACATTAATACACTCAAATGTGTCACATATACATACGCAGAGTATACTTCCATGCCCTCTATATATTCTGTATACAGAATCTGCAGAGGACCTGTCTGTCTCACTGTGTTAATGTGGATGCCCTGTGTACATTACAAACCCCTCTCAGAATACTTAGTGGGACTCGGAATAACTACAAATATTCTCATTTTGACTGTGAAAATACATTACACTAAGAATGAACAGATTATAGTACACAAAAAGTTAAATTTGAAAAATGTGTAAAACAGGGTGTATAGACCTGTTAGACCATCCACTATGGCATCATCCTTTTATGAAGGCAGTGAGACTTTTAGCTTTTCAGGAAGATCCCCCTCACCTCAACCCCCACCCCCACAGTGGCGTCTAGACTCTAGACCCATAGACATTGCTTTTGATGAGAAGTGGAAATGAATGTGGTGAATGGGAGGTGCAACAGTCGGATTTTGAAATGGTAGACATCAATGACATCGCTAGAGAAATGAAAAGGTTCAAATAAAGCAATAAAATGTTTGGCTCAAAGTCAGGGTTTTTTTAATTTTGCTAAATCTGGTTGGTTTCACAGAGGAAGGACTGCTCTCAGTCAGCTGATAGAAAGAGTTAATACAAGAGCATAAATAGCTAGCACTCTTCCTGGTTGGACCTTTGCTAAGGTTCTTTTTAGAAGGTAACGTAACTCCAGTTTTAATTAGAATTGAGTACCTAACTACACTATACTACACTATAATCAATGACGGCCCAGTGAGTCCCACGGTGTGAATAACTCAACTCACATCAACAATTCTGACAAGCTTTGTAGTAGAAAAATAGAAGAAAAATCATTTCTCTTTGTGAATCTGTTATCTTGACATGCGTCTTCCCCTCTGAACATGTTACCCTACGTGTCACATTAATTTAATGTTTGAGTGTGCTCCGCAGAGAGGGCAGCAGAGTCCTGATCATCTTCTCCGCAGTTGTTATCACTCTCTGCAGGCGTTTGCAGTCCATAGCAGTAGTGCTGCCGTACCATGCAGTGATGCAGCTGGTCAGTGTGCTCTCCACAATGCAGCTGTAGAACCTGCTGAGGATCTTGGCCGACATACCAAATTTCCTCAGCCTCCTCAGCCTCCCGAATGTAGTTGCGCACACAGCAAACTGAACAGCACTGTCAAGTGACAACAGGCATACAGAAGAGCGTACTCGAAAGACACACTGAGACAAATTGAAGCTCATAGTAAAGGGTGTAAACATAATTTTGTAGATAGACCTCCATAGACCAAGGGTCTAGCAGAATGCAACAGCCAAATCAGGTGAAGGTCATCAAGACCACAGAACAAAAGCCGTGTTGACACACACAAGCAGCTCTTAACTTTGTCCCAGCTGAAGTGCAGTTCACAGTTCAAAACACACGTCACATTTTGTCATATGCTCAGTTTACATAGAGAGTGGGCATATGAATATAATTTTGTCACAAATATAGTTCTCATAGCTGTAGCGAGAGACTGTCATGACATTTACACCTTCTTTTCCCCTCTGGAAATATTTATTAGGCCTAAGATAACCTATTGGAGATGATTGTGTCTCTTTTAACATTTTTGTGAATGAGTCACAGCAGAGGGTAAATGTGAACACTTTCCACCTACCAGCTGATCTTTCAACGGCAGTTTACAGCTGTCCTGTAAACTGCCCTTTTATGGTCCTTTTATGGTAAGAAAAAGGATTCAGCAGAGTGCTTTGTGCATTTCATTGTGCTTAATTCATTAAATTCAGGTAATTCTCATTTTCAGTGATTTGAAGCCTCCTTCTTTGGATTGTGTTTAGCATAGATACTGTGAAGAGAATTTACACCCTTCAGTTATTGTTTTAATATGTGGGCAATGGCTGTTTAACCACAGGATGTTTCAACACTGCTAAGGGCTAGAGTTGTTGCAACAAGGAAGAGAGTGTCTGCTTGTCAGCTTAAAAGTGAAACACTTTTGAGACATTAACTTTCAGCGTATACACAAGATAGTTCCACAAGCATGGGTTTATATTTTATATGGGTTTATAACTATTATATGAAGCTATTTTCTTTTCTAGTGTATCTACAGAATGCATCATATATTTTATTGCAATCAAGTACAAGTATTTCCGCAGACCTATTTTCAATATTTTGCAATTGTTGTCACTCTTGATTCTGTGCACAATGCATTATTTTTATCTTCCTTTAGAACATGAGCAGATTTTGTGGGGGGGGTTTAAGATGTCAAGTTTTTTTGAACATCCTCTCATAGCAAGAATTCCTGCAGCTTTTACTGCCATCTAGTGTAGCATGCCTTCACCTTCACTGCTGTACAGCAAATTATTACAGTAACCAGAGTGTTAAGGTACTGCTGTGGCGTACTCAAGTTGCATTAAAAATGACACTTGAGGCAGTGTGTGGAATGGCTGTGGCTGTGATTAAGCTGTTTTGCAGTGACTATTATTATACCACGTGAAGTAACCACAGTGGCAAAAGATGGTTGTCAGAAATTCAGAAGTATTACAATCAAGGAGGACTTTAAGATGAAAAACCAATATGAAGTTTGCTTTCATCCAAATGTTGCCTCAATTAGTGTTTTGATGACTGCCGAACATGTCAATGAGTTTTCCATTAATTTGTCCTATTAGGGTGAGATGATGGATTAGCACAGCATGAGTATTGATACCTTTGTTAGTGTTCTGAAAGACTCAGTACTGCACAGCCTAACATCACGCCTTTTATCCCCATTGACCTTAACATACCAGCCAGCAGATTTACTGATGATTTACTCCCATTTGCACATCGTGCAGCTCTGAATGACAGTAAACCACAATGGTGCTTCGATTCTTTCAATAGTAGACCTCGCTGGTGACACCACTACAGTAACCATGTAAGTACTTAACTAAACACATAAGAGGGCTTATCTGACTACAAATAAAGGCAGGTAGATTTAATTTATTTTACTTTATTTACTCAAGCATTTAAAAAATATACACCTGGAAAGTGTAGCAGCATCATTTCTGTCTTCGGAACAATAGGCCAGGCTTAACAAATTCTGTGTCAGGTGTTTTGGTTGGGTCAACTACTGGAACAAGACATACATGTACAAGGACTGATAATATGAAGTTGATTAAATGCTACTATGCCAGCCAACCCAATAAGAGAGGTTATATATGTGGGAACTATAGATGAGTAGAAACCGAACATCCAAAATGGCCAAGAAGCATCCTTTTAGCTCAGCAACATCAGTTGAAACTACTATCTAAGCTAGAGATCCTGAGGCTACAGCACAGTGGGAACAACAGTGACCATTATAAATATCATGAGCCATCCTGGCCAACCATCCCAACTACCAGGATCACTGAAACCAATCAGCTCATACAGGCCACTGCCACAGTAATCCCAGAAGCAATTACATATAAGATCAAAGATGCATATAGACGAAGCCCCTGTAGAGGAGAAGGCTGGAAGCCACAGTCAGGGAAATCCTGAAGGATGTTCGTCAGTTTACTGAAGTGCCGAAGGGTTTGCAAATTTCCCTGTTTTGATTTAGCCTCAGAACCTCAATATACAATAATCAAGTAGACCCAAAGCTCCTTTGCATCAGTGGCCATGCATGCACTCAGCACAGCCTTGTAGGCCATGTCCTGTGGATGCCAGTTTATGGTCTACAGGGACCTCTTGTGGACATTTTGAAATATTGCTTGTGATGAATGAGCTGGCCCAGCAGAAGGTGATGCTATTTTTATTTATATAGTTATTCCCAACTTTACTAGTTTACTACACACACACAGGTGTTCTGTCATAGCTGTACAGAATTTGGATTAAGACTGGCAAGCAATCTAATGTATACAATGTTCAATATGTCTGTGGGACTTTATCCATAGTTTGCACGTGATGTCAGAGCTTCTGGGACACGCCCACCTGTCGGGTCTTTTGCCCTCAAACCATCCTCTGAATGTCTTTGAGATTAACTTAGTCAAAATGTCACATAGTTGCTCTGCTATCAGATTCACTCATCAACATTTATTTGCAGCTACCAGAAGGACCCAGAGTACAGCACCAACATGTGAACACACCTCACCCGATCCTGCCTTACAGGTCAAATTGCGCAATAACCCCTTCTGTCAGTGGCAGCTTCTTTAAACTCTAGGAATTATTTGCAGTGTAAAAATACTCAACTCTTATGACATGACATTAAAGTAATAAATTAATACTACTGGAACTTTTCTGGTTGAAGTCCAAGTCAACAAAAGATAAGATTTGTGTGTGGTAGTTGGTTTAAGCTAGATATGTAGCCCTTAACTTTGCTTTAATGATAAGCAATTTCTTGTTCTTCACCTCCCACACAGCGCCATTATTTCACCCATCCAGACTGAAAATACATCTAGCTGTCCGTACTTTGAAAGCTTTCATCCTGGCAGCAGTGTTAGGTGATGGATTCTCTACAAGTTACATGTAGATGTAACCGAAATGGAGCTCTGGGAGAGACGTTGCTATTTTCAGGGATTTAAATAAAGCTGCTGGGGCAGAATATGGATCACAAGTCTACAAAATTCATAGTTTTTCTTCATATCTCCATTTTTTTCTCCATGGATAGATGATTCAAGTAGTCTTGGCTAGAGCCCAAAAAAACCAAAAACCTTTTGTCCTGGAGTAGTTCTGACTGTCCACTGATTGGTTGTCACGATGGAGTAATGTTTGGCCTGCCAGGGTAGTGAATCGGTCACTTCAAGTGTCTATAGACTATAGACACTTAACCAAATATCTTTACTGCTGCAGTTTTCTGACAAAAAAACTAAGGCCACACTTGTATACCCCCACATTTCAGCTGGTGGACCTAAGAGAAGACCACAACAACCTCCCAGAGGAAGAACCACCTAAGATCACAAAGGCAGACATCCAACAATTAGTGTCCTGAATTAAGAACCAGGACTTGATGATCCAGGCCTATTGGCTGGATCTGAAGGACTGAAGGGCTGAACAAGTTAATGGTACACCATGTTTGCCTAGAGACACAAAGAGGGCTGCCAACAGCAGACTAGCTAACACAGGGCAGAACCATCATAATCATGATGGATCCCCACAAAAGTACAGCATTATCAAACTCCCAGCCGACTGCCTGCCTCTCCACAACATGGAAGCTCATCTCATTGCACTGTAGCAATCAAGATGAACATGATCACATCTCCGAAAGGCATTGAAAATAACAGCAAAGCATTAAAGCAGCAGCTCCTGGTGGAAGGCCAGGCAGACCAACCTGAGCATCACCATCAACTACAAGAACTCAATACCCTACAAATGGTTACTGGCGTGCTTTGCCCTGTATAAGGCTAATAGTGTGCCAATAACATTAATCAGGAACTCCGTGGGACTATGGAATACAACACTGGAGGCCAACTCGAAGGCAGTGACACAAGTCACCATCAAGTGTGGAATATATCAAGATGATTCACTGACCCTGTGGCTGTTCTGTAAGGACTTAACCTCCTAAAGCCATCTCAACACTAAGAGTGAATACAGATATAGATTCAGCAGTGATTTAGGAGTGGAGTGACATCAGCCAACTCCTGTAAATTGATGACATCAAGCTCTATGCCAAAATTGAGTGAGATATCACTGATGGCTAAGATATAGACATCAACCGCAACCACGAGCAAACCACTAGTCTAAGAGCATGGTACTCTAATGGGGTACAATGTACTATGAGGTTTTAAAGATAATATAGGAGCTGATTATTTGAGACCTTGTATGTGATGGTATTTTAAATTCGATTCTGGACTTCAAAGGGTGTCAAAGAAGAGTAGTAAATTTGGGAGAAATGTGCTCTTTTGTTTCTACTCCCTGTCAGTACTCTTGCTGCAGCATTTTTGATGAACTGAAGGCTTTTCAATGATTTTCGGACATCCTGATAATAATGAATTACAGTAGTCCAATGCAGAAGTAATACATTTGTGAACTAATTTTCAGCATCACTCTGAGACAGGATGTTTCTCATTTTAGAGATATTATATAAATGAAACAACTTCTCTTGCTCTCGGCGAAGGCGGTCGCACTTTTTTTCCTCCTCCTCTCCTCTCCCTTAGCTTCCCTGCTTAGCCTCTTGTGTCCTTATCTAGTCTCGTGTTTTTTGTATTACTTTTCCCTGGAACACTCTCTCACAGTCTGTTCTCTAAAACCTAAAAGAGGAATTATGGATTTGATCAACTGGTCCCTGAATGCAATTGACACCCCTTTCTCAACGAGAAGTCTGGGCTCGGGTGAGCCTGACTGCTGAAGATATCTACCTATGCGGAACCATGATAACAGGGTTCTTGCTGATCGGAGCTGGCTTGGCCCTGGCTTATCGAAGAATTAAGGAAGCGGAACCGGCTGTTCAAACCCCCACAACGCTGCCCGCTGGGATTGAAACGATGGGACAAGGCGTGAGTTTCTCAAAATGGGCTCATTGAGTGCAGCACGGATAAGATCTTGGAGAAGCTTACGGCTGCCGTGAATACTCAGAACAAGACCTCTGAGTGCAAACTGGATTACATCTGGAGGGGCTCGCTCGGAATAACACCTCTGAGCACAAATTGGATCACATCTTGGGAAGTGCACTGCGGTCGTGAGTTCTCAGAACCTGCTCTTTGAGCACAAGAATGACAACATCACGGAGTGTAAGTCTGATAACATCATGGAGAAGCTCGCGGCTCTCCAACGGGAGATTGAGTGACCAGTGTTGGACTGTTAGAACAGCTTTGAAATTCATATGAGTTGTTCGCAGCAAAGTTAAAACCACCATCACTTCATGTGGATACCCCTTCGCTGCCAGCTGCGGTCTCAAGGCTGGAGCTGAACAAAACACCCTGATAACGACTGTGTTGAGACTGTTCTTCCCATTCTACGCAAGGCCACCTGGGTTGGCTGTAAGACTGTTTACTTAGCCTGGCAGGGCGAAAGACACTGTCTCAGCTGAACTCTGGACACATACACACACATGCACACAGACATATATACACATGCAGATGTACACTCATCCCCCCCTCCCCCCTCCAAACGCCTTCGACGCTTATTCCCTTCCGATGATGACGGTGGATCATCAACAGGGAGATCTGTTGATGATCCACCGTTCTCAAACTGATCTCCCTGTTGGAGCTCAGTCTGGGGGGAGTTATTGTTTTCTCCTTATCTTTCCTCATGTGGTGCTTTTCCATGTTATACCCCTCTGACCTGTCTTCCCCATGTGATGTTTGTGTAATGTATGTATGGTCGGATGGGTAAGACGGCGCTGGCACGGCTGGCAGCCTTAACCCAATTTCCCTCGGGATGAATAAAGTATGATCAATCAATCAATCAAAGCAGTCCTATGTATTTGTTTAATATGCCCACTGAAGGACATATCCTGGTTGAAGACAACTACAAGATTCCTCACAGTGTTACTGGAGGCCAAGCAGGGGCGATTTGAGGTTCAAACTTTTAGTGGGGCCCAGCTCAGCTCCCTCTCAAACTTTTTACATCATTCCCGCGCCATCTAAACAAAACAATGACAGAAAATAGCTGCAACTTTATTTAGATAAAGTCATTCACAATGAATCCTTCAGTAATTTTTGTTTTAAACAAACAACTTTCATTTTAAACAACTATTTGTAACTTTTGTCACTAGACTGCTTCATTAGTCTGCACCACTTCTTCAAAAAAGCAACAAGTTAAACACAATGTGAACATTTCCAAACATGGAAAAATAAAGTTCAGTCTTAGTCTTATAAAAAAAAGAAATCCAGAAACTTGTGAACAGAGATTAAAAATATATAATTTAGTGACAGTACTATTCACTCTTTGTGGCTACAGTGAGCCTGTTTTTCACTGCAGAGCTGTAGCGGGGTGTGGTCTGCGGCACGGGTGCAGAGGGGACGGATGCACCTGAACACAATCCCCAATCACACCTCGCCGGCTTAAAACAGAATGAACTGGGTTCTTTTGTTGTTGTTGTTGATGTGTGTAGGCTGTAGCTGAAAAGCTGCGTAAGTTGGCAGCCGCAGTAAAGTGTGAACATGCGGTTGGGTCGAAACCTCGGTTGGGCCGAAACCAGTGCCCCAATCCTGAGTTTCGGCACCACTGCAAATGATGCACGACAGACCCGACCACATGTTCGCACTTTTCAGTACACTTCTTTATTGCGGCTGTTGCGTTACACACTGGGCTGCACCTTTTCAGCGGATGCACATATTATTCACATAACTGCCACGAATTTCTTTGTTCTGACGAAAAAGTGATTCCAATGCTAAGCATTAGTTCTGCATGACCTTTCTGCCAGCTAACTTGCGCTCCACCTGTCAGAATTCTGAGCCCCACTAGTGGGGTGTGCCACAAACTTTGAAAACCACTGACATAGAGGCAGTTCACCAGATCATCAAGCACTTAAAGAAGCATTTAAGTGCTTCTTTAAGTGCTCTACCACCCGAGCTACCACTGCATGCCAAATATCCTTGGGCAAGATACTTAGAAACAGCTTAGAAAAAAGTGCTCGTGGGAATGGGTGAATGTACAAGTTATGTGAAGCACTTTGAATGCTCAGATTGAGTACTGTTTTATTAAGTGGGCCACAGTACTCTTGACTTTGGGAGTAGCCCTGACTGGAGACAGCACCAAAGGGGGTTCAGAAAACCAGGGCTAAGGTCATGTGGGACTGAGTTCCAGAGAGGCAAGCAGCTGCTCGCCAACGAACCAAACGTAATGGTGGTTGACAAGATGTGCCAATGCCAGTGGATAGCAACAGGAAGAAGGAGCATGGGACAATAGAGAATTATCAGGAATTAAAGTAACAACTGGAGCAGACGTGGCCCAAAGTGGTCCCAGTGGTTATAGAAGCATTATGAGCTGTAATTTCCAAAGTGGAAGAGGGGCTCAAGCGGACTCCAGGCACAAGCAGATTCCAGGTACTTGACAGAGACATCCTGAACAGTCTTGTCCTATATACAGCTAAGATACGGCACAAGACTTTCAAACTTGCAGTCCTGTGGTAGAGGACCTGAGCTTGAGGGACTTGCTATACCTTCAGCTACAGCAACTAGGTTAACCAAAGGAAATCAGCTGAAGTAACTCAGTTTCCTGGGCATGTCCTTCCTTTTTTCATAGAAGTAGAAAACAGTATCTTCTACGAATTGAGTGTTGTACAACCACAATATATTTTGATATGATAAAACATATATATCAATGTTTTGATAGTTTGTTGTTTTTGAGAGCTAAAGTTTGACTGAATAAAAGTCATGTTATTTTCCCCTGTTTGCCTTTTGGATGGGACATGGTCCCTGGGCACATGCCCAGAATCTTTTTTTGATAACTCATTGGCCCTTAACAGATGATTTCCCTTGAAGCCTTTTAGGTGTAATCTTGTTCTTTCTTTATCTGAGGATGAATCAGGTGGTTCCTGTACTCTGCCATTTTACATGCTGTTTATTTGTACTGGCATAGTAGTACAGTAGTAGTAGTATTTTCATCACTCATGCCAAAAATTAGTTCAGGCCATAGATCTGGTCTACTAGCACAAACAGAGCAACATAAAATGTTCTTGGTTAAGTGTCAAGAGGACTCTTGTGAAGTATACATCGGGGAAACCAAACAATCTCTGGCTAAGCAAATCACAGGCCACAGCTCTTTCATCTATTTACACCTACAGTCTAAAGCCACTTCTTCAATGATGATGATGTACACATGGACCGGGACCTCCCTGGACTGGGAGGTAAGTTCCTTTTTTGATCCCAGAAGGGACAAAATAAAAATAGTACAATAGCCCAAAATAAATGAAGTTAAAGAAAAAGGGTCACAGGCACTTAGTAAGGGCCTTATACTATGAGAGACTGCAAAAATATATATGCACAACAAGAGGGAACTGTGAATTTCATTAATAACTAATATGTACACCATAAATTTAAGAAAAACAGCTGCATGAAAGTATAATGGAAATATATGTGGATTCATATGCCCGACAGGTGTGTTCACCTGTCCAGAATGAAAAGTTATAGAGTTTTATGTAGAACATAAAGAATTATATCCTGAAATGTTCTTTATGGCAGCGAGTTTGAATCGGTTTGAGGGAAAAGGAGAGCAAAAAAGCATTTTTTTCAGTGACCTCCTGTCCCCCACTGACTCAAATGGCTCCAAAGTCTGGCCAGTGATGGCTCCAGCCTTGTTGATAATTTTGTGGATTATGCTGGAGTCTCTGGCACTGATACTTCCGGCCTAGCCGACAACAGCAAAATAGATAATATGGATCCATGAGACTGGATCCAGGGCCCAAGCTGTGTGTTGAGGTGAATCCCACTATATCTAGTTGGTATCTCTCAACCTCATAACAACTCCAGCTCCTTCTCGCCAAAGAGTTGACATTCCATGCCCTGATATCCAGTCTCAACAGCTAGGTGATTATACTGACTATTTCCTAAAATGCATGTATGTTTGTTTTTCTTCCTTTATTCCTCCTGTTTTGTCTGAACATTACAATAAAGAAGACAAAGAAGACAAAGACCGTGTCTTCAGACAGTCTGGTCTTGAGCAGCAAACACGTGATTTCTTTGTCTGAAGTGTGAGGGACACAAAGATCAGCTGCTATCAATTACCTTCTGAACTTTACCCTGTACAAGAAAAGGATCATTACAATAAACTCAGCTAATGTCTATACTTCGACATTAATGCTGTATAAACGTTTCTATACGTTTCTATTAGTAAGAAGGGGTGGAATGCTGTCTCTGTGTTATTTACACCAAGCAGGACATGCAGATGGGTGGCAATTAAAGGAAAAACCAAGATTTAGTGTCAGTGAGTTATCATTTGCTGATTCTCCAAGTATCAGACAGTGTTTTGGAGGATGGAACACCAGTTATTCCTAACTTTAAGGGATAACTTGTAAGTCTAAAATCTCCCATTGTTTTTCACCTGGGTCAAGATCTGGTGATTGTAAAGATCATAACATGTGATTGACAGAGTTTTCCTATTTCATCCTATAGGTGACTGAGACAAGTGGACCCAAACCCCTCATCAGCAGACACAGAATACACAACTAGGGATCGCTAAGAGTAAAGTTTAAGGACTGCGGTTTTTCCATAAATTTGTCCCAATGACATGATGGATTAATTGGTTTTAGCATGCATAGTGATGCACAGGCATTTTTTTAAGTTGTGTGTGTGTGATAATGTGCACTTTATAACATGCTCTGTGGTGTCAAATCTAACATTTTTATTTTCAAACTGGCAGACATCTGGGGACTTTCCGTGTGGTCTTTGCATGTTTTACCTGTGCCTATGTGGGTTCTCCCTATGTCCTCCATAGTCCGGAGACAAACATTGACCGATGCAAAAAATGCCATAGGTCTAGAAGGCAAGGATAAAACACATCAAAGTTTGTTTGTCCCCATTTTGGAAAAAAACACAGAGCCACCAAGTTCCACAGAAACACACTGCAGAACGGCTTATTTCCCAGAGCTGGACATCTAATTCCAGCTCACACCTACCACCAGCTCTCACTGCTGAGGACTTTAATCCACCCTCCACTAGTCCAGAAAAGTAATCTAGTGAATTTTATGCATGCAAATTTGTAAAGATGATGAATTCCTTTTTCATTTAGTTTTTTTCTGCAGCTCAGACACCTGCTGCCTGCCACGCAGGACACTTGACACCTGCCAGAAAACTGTTGGATGCCAAATCCTGGAAGCCAGACCCCTGGTGCTTGCCACACCATCGCCAGACACCTGCTGCCTGCCAGATGCCAGATGCTGGGAATCTGCTTTCCGCCACGCCAACACCAGCCACCAAACAGCTGATGCCTGCCACAATGTCACCTGATGCCAGAAGCTGGACACCTGCTGCCTGCTACGTCATCACCACACGCCACTCAGTGGCCAGATGCCAGATGGCTGATACATGTCACCTGCCACACTGCTGCCCATCACACTGTAGCTTTATGCCGGACAGCAGAACCTGCCGCCTGTTACGCTGTCGCTGGATGCCGGGCACCTGCCGCTGGACACCTACCGCCTGCCACGCCGTCGCAGGACTCCGGACAGCAGATGCTGGACACCTATTTTTCCCCAGAGACCTTCCATTATCACCAGTGTAGGACCACCTAAATTCCTTTGGTTCTGTCAACACTGTCCTCCTGCCGGCAAGCTTTTAATGCACATCAGGGTTATCAGGATTATGTGCCGGAGACCAGTGTGCTCACTCCTCTGCACTCCTTTGCTCTGTTCATGGGGCATCCACATACTGAGCTGCACAAGCTCCCCGCCACACTGACAATGCCCACTTTGTCAGTAGCTCAGACACCTGCTGCTAGACACCTGCTGGACGCCAAATCTTAGAAGCCAGACTCCTGCCACTTGCCACACCATCACCAGACACCTGCTACCTGCCAAGCCATCACCAGATGCCAGACGCCAGATGCCAAACATCAGATGCCAGACGCCATATGCCATATGCCAGATGCCATATGCCAGATGCCAGACGCCAGATGCCATAAGCCAGACGCCATATGCTAGATGGCAGATGCCAGACACCAGATGCCGGGCACCTGCTGTCTGCCACGCTGATGCCAGAGGCCAGACAAAAGCCGCTTGACACCTGCTGCCAACCAAAATGTCGTCTGATGCCAGATGTTGGACCGCTACTGCCTGCCACGCATTGCCGCTGGATGATGCATGCTGACAGCTGCCACATGCTGATGGATGCCGGGCAACATCAGGAAGAAGGAACATGAGAAATACCAAGGGCTCAGAGAGGAGCTCGAGAAGATATGGAGGGTGAAGGTAACAGTGGTCCCAGTGGTAATCAGAGTACTAGGTGCGGTGACTGCCAAACTAGGCGAGTGGCTCCAGCAGATCCCAGGAACAACATCGGAGATCTCTGTCCAGAAGAGCGCAGTCCTAGGAACAGCTAAGATACTGTGCAGGACCCTCAAGCTCCCAGGCCTCTGATAGAGGACCTGAGCTTGAAGGATAGACCGCCCGCAGGGGGGAATTATTTTTTTTTAGAGGCTTGTGAAACTGTTGGGGATTCAAAATTTTAAAATTAAAGGCACACTGAACCAGAATGGCTATCACAGCATCTTGAAGCGACATGCCATCCCATCCAGTTTGCATTTAGTTGGACCATCATTTACTTTTCAACAGGACAATGACCCCAAAAGCTCATCTAGAGAATGCCAAGAGTGTGGCTATTTTGAAAATTTAAGAATCTACAATGTAAATAGTCTTGAAAATAAAGAAAAGAAATTAAATGAGAAGGTGTCCAAACGTTTGACTGATAGTGTAAAAATATGTAAAACATGCCTCTTCAGCTCTTCAGTGAGTTAACCAGAGGAAATAAACTAAAATAATACAATTTCCCGGAGATGTCGTTCCTCTTTTCATAGGAGAAAAAAAGGATCAGCTAAGAGCTGGGTGTTCCCATTGCAGTTATGAGATGTTTGTCATTTTTTCTGTACATTTATTCATATAAACGTGAAATAGATATTACTGTCTCAAAAAATTGCAAAGCTGTCATCCACCCTAAACTGAGCGTTGTTTTAAAGTTGTGTCGACTGCTTTAGGCACCCCTCCCCAACAAACCCTGTAATAATATAAGTCAGTTGTAAATTGAGAAATCACAGTAGCACTAATAATTGAGCCTCTTTGTTTAATTAATTTTAATAAATCAGCACTATTAATTCTGCGTGTCAAACGAGACGTGCCGAAACGCAGTACAGCACACCGGAAGTACTTTGTGTCTTTTTTTTAAGGAGGCGGGTTGTGCCGATTATTGTGCTATAAAATGCATAGTGGCAGGTCTACGAACCTTAGCCATTTCTACATTTCTCACCATGTCAATGGACAGCAGATGTATATGTTTGGACCCTCTGGCTTACTGAACCTTTCCACGAACAACAGGCACATTATGTTAACAGCGTGACGGCAGCATCGGTTTTTCGGTGAGTGTTTCACGCTTGTACATCACGTTAGCTGACACTGTGTTAGCTTACGGTGATGAGACGTGATATTCGCAGTCTTTTAAAAAGCACTGTAGTTACACGGTGATAGCAGCTTTCCTCTTGTCTCCTGTACACCTTGAACCGTGCGTCTACCGTCTACCGATGCATCTACTGATGCATCACTATCGAGACCAACCGCAATGTTTTACACAATACCTGTACTTAAGCTTAAAATTATTATTCGTTTGGTGTGTCTGGTAAACCGAGCAGGTGTATTTTCATATCTGTTAGGATTAAAAGCGGTGTCCCTCGTCCAGTAAAGATCATATTTTACGGGAGTTTACCTCTTTGAATAATGTAGTTACTACAGCGTAGTAAGTAACTACTGAACGAGATAATGAAGAAAAATGTGTTTTACAGTCTGGAGTGAAATTAACCCGGGCTGAATGTCTTTGAGTAAAAGTGGTTGAATCTGCGTTATCGAGTGATAACCGAACTTAACCAGGTAGTACTTAGTTGAGTCTGACAAGGACACATACGGTTGGTTTTGTGGTGTTAATGGCTGCTGCCATGTGAGCACATGGTCAGATTACAGTAAGAATGCCCCTATGACTCACTACGGAAGCCATGTAGGTGTTAGACGCACTTTATAGTACAATGGGATAGTAGAGTGTGTCTGCGTATTGACCTTCAGGCTTTGTGTTTCAGCACATTGGGTTGAAAATAAAATAAAAATAATGGGTACATAAAAATTGCACGTCTCTACTTTGAGTTAGCTTATGTCAGCACTTAATAAAGTGTGAAAATTTCAGTTCAGTTTTTTATAATTTAATATTCTCTGTTTGTTTTTCTGTTTGATTATTAGTAAGTTTGTGTTATTATCTTTGTGGGATTCTTTAGTACTTTCATTTGCAGTTACTGTTAGTATAAGAATATTAGTTTGATTAGGTTTTCCCTTTTTGTCTTTGTTGTTTCCTCATATTAAGTTTACTGTTAGGAGCCTTTTAAACAGATTTTAAAGTATACCCTAAAAGACCACAATTGGTCACCTTGCAGGAATGTAGTGTCTGAGATTCTGATGGTGAGAAGGTGAAATATCTTCATCTGTCTGAGGGATCTGATCTTAGTCCAAATGATTTACGTTCCCCTGTGAGTCAACACAAAGAGGTCCAGGGAAGAAGAAGTATGTGTCTCTTCAATAGACACATACTTCAATTCAATAGACAGACACATCAGTCCTTTCCCTTTCCATAGTTATGGTTCTAATTGCTTTTAAACTCACCATAAATTTTGGGAGCTGTGTGTCAGAAGGGGTACAGTTCCCTCAGGGTTTGTTGTATGTTGATTATACTTAAATACAAGACGAGACTTGACAGATGAATGTTATACTGTGTGAGGTTTAAGGACCAGATTGTCTAGACTTAGGATTTGTTATTACACACAACAGAAACAGCTCGTGACAAATAAAACTGACTCTGTAGTTCCCAAATGTCTTGACCTAATTTGGCCCGATTGGTTTGGTTTCATTTATTTGATGCATTTTCACTGAGCGTAAGGAAGAGCTGGGGTTTTTTTCTATTCTTGACTTAAAAAAAAAAAAAAAAAAAAGATTCATGCTTGCATCATTTTACCTGCAGAGCTTAGTTGCACCTGACCTCAGTTGTTGCTTATAAGTAGCTCCTTGTGCTGTATAACTCTGGAGGTGTGTGTGAAGGAGCAGGACAGAATACCATTACGGCTTTTTTTCATGGCTTCTCCTGTGCCCCAGCATCTCGACATAGCTAGCCCACAGGCGTCTTTAAGATGTAGCGAGTGAGAATGCATTACTTAAGTAAATTGAGTGTATTGGAAAGCCTTCGTTACAGTGGTTTGAGTAACTTGGATATCTGGAGACAGATTAGGTTTTGTCCCAAAATGAAAAGGACACAAATATTGCTTTGGTGTTGCTAGGAGCAGAATAAATGCTTGTTAGCCTGTATCAGCTGTTATCTTCAACACTCATATCCTGTTTAAATGCCTCCAAGCTCTCAAGCTAAACACCCAGAGTCTGGTACCAACTTCTGACTAATACTCAAATTATAGCTTTACCCCAGGGAGTGACTGTCTCATTGTAGCTGCTGGATTTGAAGCTCACTGGCAAGCTGTGTGTGAGCTGTGTTGGGCAGTTATTTACTTAAAGTTCACAAACCTGGGAGTGTCTACCACTTGAGCAAAATGGCCCTCTTATCCTGCTTGTCCTACTTGTTTTTGAAGGTGAAAGAGGGCCTGGCAGACCTTCGTAATAAAAACGACAGGGCAACAGACTAGAATATTAAAGGAGTCGTTAGCTCTTACATGTAATCCTGCCAAAAAATTTCTTTAGGTTTTTTGGGGGCTTTTAATGTTTTTTTTACTAGTTGAGGTCCAGCTTTTATTTATGTTTGTTGTTTTTCAAGTGTTTCTGTCCTTTCATCGCCCTACACGTGTAATTTTTTTCTTACTCTTACAAGCTTAGGCACTGACAGTATCGTGTTTGTGAGAGATCTGCAGTGTCTTCATTGATCGGGTCCTGTGAGTGGAGCGTTTGATAACCACCTAGTGTTTTTGTTTCCTGCTCATTGTGGAGATTGATTATTTCATCTAAAGAAACGAGTAACGTCAGCACAGACTAAATACACTTCCTGTGTTTCACAACAGTGGCCATAAACATGATTTCAGTAGCTGAGAAGTAGCTTATCAATGAAACCAGCTGATACTGCTGAAGAGACATGTGGACATGTCTGCTTCAAGCTTCAACCTTAAATGACCCCTGGACGTGTTTGTATCACTGTGTCCTTGATGGGAGACGTGGCACACCCAACACAGAGTGTACAGAGAACAGTGTGTACTTGTAAATTGTACTTCTAGATGTTTTTCAATAACTTTGAAGGTGCCGCTATTTAGTCATTGTTGAACCGCAGCATGGTGATCATCTGAGGCATTTTTACCTGTATGTCTTTCGCAATATGTTTGAAAATATGAAACTGGCAGCTTTTTATGGCCCCATGACTTTAGCCTTGTTCATGATTTACCAGTTCAGTTTAATTAGTTCTGCTCCACTGCTTACAAAGTCCTGTTTGGTTGGACTGTAATGATTCTGACCAGGCTGATTTAGTGAATGATGGCTTTTGAAAGCCCTGTCACTGAGGGAGGAGGGCAGAGGGTGTTTAACCAACTGTCTCACCAGGGAGGAAGCACACATGGATTTTTAGCTTAACTAACAAAGCGAGGAGTAGACCGGCGTATAAACCCAGCCATTTATAGACGATCAAGGACACTCATAATAGTGAGGACCTATAACTCAACTGTAACAGTGGTTTTTTGGTCTGTCACACCTGCCTTTGTTGGAAGGAGGTAGGAGGTGTCAAAAACAAGTTTTACAGATGAAAACCAAACCATGACAAAGAAGTATAAACTCGGTGGGGGAAAAAAAGAATAGACCATACTACATCCTCCTTCACAGCTGCATAACAAACAGTCTGATCCTCCAGGAAATCAACACAAGCTGCTTCTGAATCTGTCTCTTGCCTTATTAGAAAGAAATACTACTGTGCTGTAAAACTAAGAATTATAGCTGTATGAATAAGAATTAGACATCCTGTCATAAGGATCGCCAAAATCACCCTGATCCTTGACATAACACAGTATTAGTCAAGACTGGATCAGGGGAACATTACGAGCATTTATGGTAGTGAGAGAGAAATTAAACATGCCAGTGTCAGATTTTAGGGCCACTGAAACACAGCTGTCCAAACGGCAAGCTAAAACTTTGTTCTAACAACAGGAATTTAATTAGGCACAGGGTGTTAGACTGACTTCCCTAAGGGGCCCAACAGGAACTGAGAATCAGGTCGGAGGTCACACATGTAGTTTATTGTCCTGCCTTCATGTGGAATGTGTGACCCATATTGCTTTTGTCATGTACTCTGTGGTCCGGGTAAAGCATTCAGTCAGTCATCCAGAAGCAGCATAGCCATCATCAGTGTTTTTAGTTAAGCAACATTATTGCATTCTGATTACACTCATAGAAAAGTCTCCCATGCAGCCAGTTTTAAAGCCTGAATTTGAAAGCTTCTGCAGTATGGGGCCTTTTTAATAAAACCAAATATATCCTGTTGTAAACGAGGTATCCCTTTTTTTGTTCTTTGAACATCACAACCCAGTAACCTTCATTTTAAAGAGTAAATGAAGAGAAAATCCCAGCAGGTTTATAGTCTTCAGTGCTGTTTCTGTTACTGTTCTCCCATGATGAACATCTTTGTTGCTTTATCGTTTGGAGATGCCCACCCAATATTTACAGCTCTGCTTTTAATTTAGCAGTGGCATGAGTGATGTGGTAATGATTATGTCAGCCAGTGAAGTACATTTTCATTACCATTACAGAAAAGAGATGAATATTGTGTATTCAGTTAAATTTTTTTGTGTTTATTGAATTTAAAAAAGTTAGTTTAGAAAACAAACAGTGGAGCAGCCTTACATGTCCTCCGGGTAGTGAGTGGAAATGGCTTTTTCCAGTGAGAACTCAATACCTGTCAGTCCTCCCCGAGGCTGTACTGCAGTAATTTGTGTGTACACAAGGTGTGAAGTCAAATTCATGACTAATGGTGGACACATTGGAGAGAGGCTGAAGTTGTCCCAGGTTCTGCTGCTGTTTCCATTGCCAACGCCTCTATTGAAAATCGTTGAAATTGCACTTAGTCGGGTTGTTTAATTAGATGTATGCACTCCTGTCATTCATGGCTGCTTAAACTACATGCTGCTAGGTAAATTGGCTCATTCTTATATCACATGATGTGGTTAAGTCAACGTAACTTTATCCCAGAAAGTAGCCAGGTTTGTCAAAGTCATTTTACATGGTGGGCCACATGCAACCCACTTTAGTCTCAAGTGGGAGTGAAACTCTGCTTTATGTCAGCGTACAGACGTTTAGCTATATATTTAACCCCTGACACAGATATAGAGAAGAGTGTCAACAGAGTCAGATGTTGACAGATGATAACTGAATGTTGCTGTAATAAATGAAAAAAAATCTGTCAGTAAGGCTTAAATTGTAAGATAAAAATGTGTAAAATGTATGTACTGTGCAGCGTCTCTAGAGCCGGTTGTATTTGGCCAGCCCCTCACAGCCTCTCGCCAGTATTTAAACACATTCCTGCATTACTTATGAGTGAAACCTTGGCAAAAGAGTGTCGAGCACACAAACAGCATGCTTTCCTGACTTTGGAAACATGGCTGACCATTTTTCTCTCCCGCTGGCCGTAGAGTCTCAACAAACTCCGACACCAGGATGAATCGACGAAGAGACGCCCCTCAGGACCGGTGAGTTACACAAACAGCAGCAACTTTCACTTCCCATTCGTTTTGCTCTCCGCCACAGTTTCTGCGTGACATCTAAACATGTTTTGTTGCATAAGGGGACAGAAGATTTCACCAATATTCATGTACCATCCCTTTTCCCCATCTACAGATACTACTTGGTGGGAATCA